>NW_007250103.1:0-11765 GCF_000164805.1 Carlito syrichta
AAAGTTGACAGGGGTCTCACAGAGCATTTTGGGGGAGTATTTTTACTGTTTCTATTATGTGGAAAGGCTTGTGCAATTTTGGTGTTATTTCTTATGCCATTATATGGAAAAGCTCATGACTTCAGGACCAGCTTATGGGACCCACTTGTAGGAAGTTGTTTCACTATTTATTTACAAGATACAGGACAGTTGATATTCCCTAATAATGAATTTCTTCTTTTACTTCTCCTCCTCCTCCTTCCCTTCCTCAGTCTTGCCAGAGGTTTATGTAACTCTTTTCCAAACAAACAATCCAAAAATGTTATTTTATTTTTATATTCCTTTTAATATCACTTACAAACCTTCGTTTTATTGTTTCATTTCTATTGTTGTTTCTGTCATTGGTTTGGCACTGGTTTACTAACCTTCTTCCATATATATGTATGTGTGTGTATATATTTTTGTATATATAAAATATATATTTAGATATAGTATATTTATATAAAAATATATATAAAGTCTGTGTTTTATTATATATAAAAATATATATGTATATATTTTTTTGTTGGCCTCTCACTCTGTTGCCCAGGCTGGAGTGTAGTGGCATGATCATGGCTCACTGCAGGCTTGAACCTCCTGGACTCAGGCAATCCTTCTGTCTCAGCTGGGACTACAGGAGCGCCACCATGCTTGGCTAAATATTTAATTTTTTGTGGAGACTAGGTCTCGCAGTCTCTAAATCCATACATTCTCAGTCTGGTCTTAAACTCTTGAGCTCAAACAGTCCTCTCACTTTGGCTCCCCAAAGTCCTGGGATTACACGCATGAACCTCACCCCTGCCTGGCCCTTATTTCCAATTTTCTTTTTTTATATTTAAAAATATAGTTTATTTAGAAAGTAAATTGGAGGGGGGGATTCACCACCCCAAGGGAGGGGAGGGGGCCAAATCTAGGAAACATGGCAACAACCACAGCTCAAAGAGCACCTGACCACACCAGAGTCTAATAAGGCAATGGCTGTGGCAGTGGCCTAGCAGTGACCCCTTTTACCCAATGTTTTGAGATGGATGTTCTGATCTCAAATTTCAGGATGTCCTATGTTGCACTTATTGTTGTAAATATTCCTTTAGATGCACATATGGCTGTATCTCACACTTTTTAGCAGCTTCATCAAAATGCAGTTGACTTTAAGAAAACTTTGCAGCTTTATATTGAACAATGTAAGTTTTGACATATCTATTTGTAAATCATCACAAGAAGCAACATGATGTATATATGCATCCCTTCACTCAAGTCTCTGTGTACAACTTTGTTTCTCCCCGTCTCGTGTCTACCTAGAACTTCCTCTTTTCCCTTGATATGTACGTTATTGTTCAAGTCTTTGCATGGACATGTATTTTCATTTTTCTTGGATGAGCATTAAGAAATGGTATGACTGGATCACATGACAGAAGTGCCTTTAAGTTATGTCAGAATAGATCAAAAGTTTTGCAAAGTGATTGCACCCTTTTGCATCCTACTAGCAATCTCAGATGCTCTACATCTCTACCAGTACTTGTAATTATATTTGTCATTTTTTTGTAGTTCTTTCAATAGTTGTGTGGTGGTATCTCACTGTTTATCTAAATAAGCGTAATCAAGTCATAGTTCTTTCTTTTCCAGGCATGCTCAGTAAATGGGGAAAAAAAATCACCATGGAGAGGAACAGATTGGCGTGACTTTGGAGCTGGTGAGAAGGGTGAGAGTCTAAGTTGCCCACTGGGCCTCTGTTGGTGTGGATGAGGATAATGTTTTTCTGGCATAGTGCAGTTGTTGTTTGTGTACAAGTTTTCTGTCATTTTTATCTGCACTTTTCTCGTTTTTTGTCTGAGAGAGACAACTTTTGTTGGAGGTATTATATTCTGTACATTTTGATGTTTTCGAGTTGCCCCCTTTTTCTTATATTAGTTTTTAAACGCATGAGATACAAAGAATAGAAAACAAACAGCAGAAAATATGGAAGCACTGCAGTGTTGTTTCCTAGGCTTTAAGGTTACTAACCCATTTTCCTTAATTCTTTCTAATTTTGAAGTCTTCTTATGTTCACATTATATATGATGTCCAGGAATTTTAGTTGCAAGTAGGGAGAGAAATAGGGAAAATATGCCATCTTCTTGAAAGCAGACATCAGCTCCTTTTTTTACCAAATTAAATGATCTTCTTCTTCTTTTTTTTTTTTAAGTGGTCTTTTTGGCCAGGGCTTGGTGGGTTAGCCTATAATCCCTGGACTTTGGGAGGCCGAAGCGAGTGCATTGCCTGAGCCTGTGGTATCGAGACCTACCTGGGCAACTTGGTGAGACCTCATCTCTACAATAAACAAACAAAAAAAATTAGCCGGGTATGGTAGTGTGCGCCTGTAGATCCAGCTACTTGGAAGGTTGAGGCGGAAGGATCGCCAGAGCCCAGCAAGTTGATGCAGTGGTGGCCATAGGCGTGGCATGGTACTCCCACCTGGGCAACAGAGTGAGACTCCGACTCAAAAAAAAGTGGTCTTTTTAACATAATTTGCTTAATTGTTTTGAATGTAATTATTTTCATTCACCCTATCAATATTTCTTCAGTTTCACACATGTGCCAAGTACAGATGATGTGCTGTAGTTTCATTGTTGAGTGAAAGCCTATTGGGTAACAGACAAGTGTATATGAATTAAATTATAGAAAATAAGCTTAGTGATAATGTGTTATCCAGTCATAGTAGCTAGAATATTTTCTATATATTTTTTAATTTTTTATTTTTTTGAGTCAGGGTTTCACTCTGTAATCCATGTTGGAGTGCAAGTGGCACAATCACAGTTCACCAAGTGTCCCACTCCTGGGCTCAGTCGATCCTTTTGGCCTCAGCCTCCTGAGTAGTGAGGACTATACGTGTATGCCAGCATGGGCTGTAATCCAGTATGATTGATATCGTTAAAAAAAAGGGAAAATTTGGACACCGAGACATACATAGAGAAAAGTCTATGTGACGACACACATGGGAGGATGCTATGTGACCATGGAGGATTGGGGTGATGCATCTATAAGTCAAAAAACGCCAAAGACTGTCAGCAAACCACATAAACCTAGAAGTAGGCAAGGGAGGATTCCCCCTACAGGTTTCAAAGAAAGCAGGAGCCTACTGACATCTTGATTCTAGACTTGTAACCTTCAGAACCATGAGACAATACATTTTTTATTGTTTTTGAGTCACCCAGTTTGTGGTACTTTGTTAAAGCAGCCCAAGGAAACAAATACATTCCTTTAGCCCTACTTAATACTTTGCCACTGACAATCTGTCTGTCTTGCTTAACTGAATATGCACCCAAAGTTTGGTTGTATGACTTTGTTGGATATAGAATTTTGTTTTTAAAGTTCTGTGTCTCTTTTCAACATTGGAAAAATGATCCTCCATTTTCTTTGGCTCTGCATGGATTTTATGGAGAAGGGAGTCCACATTTGAGTCATCCTTTCTGGGTAGATAGGGTTATTTACTTTTTTGAAGTTTTTGATGGAAGTACATTTGTTCAAATCACTAAAATACTTTACATTTAATAGCGATGTCAAATTATATATTTATTTTATCAATGAATTCTTTCAAATCTTCAGTAGCTATGTTTTTAATTAAAACGATTTTATTTAGATTGTTAACTTTTGATCAACAATAGAAAAAAATGGCAGGAAGAAGCTGCATGAAAAATATAACCAAAGAAAACAAAACTTTTCTTTTTTTTTTAATTTAAAGCTTTTAAGTTTAAAATTTTAGAACCAGGAAGTACAGGTGCATGTTTTTGACATGGACATATTGTTTAGTGATGGGGATAGGTTCTCAAATGGCCCATTCCGCAGATAGTGAACATTATACCCAATAGGTAACGTTAGTCGCCATCCTTTTCTCCTCCCTTATTTGTGTTCCCAGTTTCTATTATGTCCATTTTTTGTGCCCATTTGCTCCCATATATAAGTGAGAACATGTGGTGTTTGGGTTTCTGTTTCTGAGTTAGTTCCCTTAGAATGATGTTCTCTAGTTCCATCCATCTTGCTGCAAAGGATTCCATAGTGTATATATATCATATTTTCTTCATCCATTCGGTCACTGGTGGACACTTAGATTGGTTCCATGACTTTGCTATTTTGAATAGTGCTGCAGTGAACAAACAAGTACAGCTAAGAAGTATAGTTAATTTTTCTTATTAAAAGACAAATATATCAGTACTGTTATATAAATTAAAATAACTTCAGCAACTATAAAAGTAAAAAATCAAAAAATTCTAGAATTGTTTCTAATTTGATACTAATGTTGATCTGAATCTCGCTGCTTATGGCAACAGCCAAAATCTCTTGATGAAGAATAATGAAATGAATTTGTAATAACTATAGCAAAATATTTTATATCTAGATGCTTTTAATAAAACGGCTACTACCAATACATTTTACAGGCAAAAAATGATTTATATAAAACATGTAATATTTATCAGATCTATGTATGGCATAGGCGATATGTAAAACATAATTGAGGCAACAGGAATTCATGTGTTTATATATGCTGTACATCAAGTATGCATATATAGTTATATATGCTATTTGCTTTTCAATAAATACCTTAAAATACCTCATTTCAACCATTTGTTTTTCTGTTTCTTTATCTGATTTGTTAGTTCCTTTATTTATTTCCAATTTATACTTCATAAATTCCAGCTCCAACCTCCAAACCCCTGATTTCGGCTAAACCATCCTGGTTGACCAAGCAATCTTATATTCAGCATTCCCTCACCATCAACTTAAGTTTATGAAAAATCCAGCTTGGGCCATAAAACATTCCATTAATTTCTAGAAAGTAATAATAGCTATCTACCTCTCTTCAGGCAATTCACAAGTCTTGTTCTGGTTAATGTGTTTTAAATTTAAAAATTGTGAAAGTAAGAATTGTGTCATTTATTTTTGATATCAAGATTTTTCTATTTAATAATAGCTCACAATTTTTACAATATTAGTGGTTCTATAAAGTCTTGTAAAGTAGATGGGATTGGTACCATTTCTTTTTTCAGGAGAAGAAAATGGAGGTCTTGGGAATATAGAACAAAAGTCACTTGCCTCCTAATATTGAATCTTTCCTCCAGATCATATTAACAATTCAAATAACTTTGTAAGTGCTGATTTTCTGTGAACCATTGAGGACATTATTGTTTGATATTTCCTGAGACTGTGCAGTATGCATGATACAAGAGTGCTTTCTAGGATATACTACTATAGTTTTTATTGTTACATATCATTTCTTTAAGAAAATTTCAACTAAATGTTAGCATTTATGTATTTATGACTTTTTCTTTCTAATTGTAAAATTATATCCTTCATAAATTTGAGTCTCACTGGGAATGTTATATTACAGAGCTTTGCAGTCTCCCGTTAAAATTCATATATCTACTTCTTTGGCCTCCTTTCAGAATTTTACTCTGCCTCATATTTGTACAGCAAATATCATTTTATAGAAAATATATATGAAGCGTAGGTAGCTGTTGAATAAAATCTATGTAGTCTGTAACGTAAAATAAATATATTTTAGTCATAGCTTACAAAATTTAAGACGTATTTGTAGATTGTTTTTCTTACCACTGTCAAATTTGACTGTCACAGCAATGCTGCTTGATGGGGAAGCAAATATTATCAAAGTTTTAAACATGAAGCAATTGAGGTTCTGAAAGGTTAGGTAACTTGCCTAAGGTCACAGAGCAGACATGAAAATATAACAAATGAAAACCACATTTCTGACCCACAGACCCAGTGCTCTTTCTGCAACATAAGTAGCTTTGAATTGCTAGAAGGGATTTCCATATTAATTAATTCCAATCCCACATCTCTAACTTTCTAGATGAGTAACAGACCCAGATGAGATAGCTGTCTTGCCCTTTCCCTCTCCCTGCCTCTCTCTATATTAAAGTAAAATAAAATTGTAAACTTTTTTAGTCTGCATATTATTTCTTAATGTTTATCAGATTTCTGTGAACTTTTTTAAACTGTTGGATAAACATTCATTTATGTATGTGTATACGTATTTATTTATTTTAAAGGTGTGGGGTACAATTCAGGATTAAGTATATAAGTGGGCATTGTACAGGTGAAGTGCGGGCTTCCCTTTTGTCCTCACTTTGCCTGGTTTGGTATCAGGTAACCTTAATGATGTTAGGTGCCCCTGTCCATCCTCTGGCAGTGTCCTGCTACTGCCAATCCCTTTCGTGTAGCATTATGATAAATGTTCAGGGTTGACTTGTAAATGAGAACATGTGGTATTCTGTCCTTTGTTTCCACGAGAGGTCACTGAGTATGGTAGACTCTAAATCCATCCAAGTTTCTGCAAAATCCATAACTTCGTCCTTCTTTATGTCTGTGTAATATTCCATCATGTTTATGGACCACTTCCTTTTTTATCCAGTCCACTTTTGATGGGCAGCAGGGCTGCTTCCATGTTTTTCTATTGTGAATAGTGCTGCAATAAGCATGCATGAGCAGGTATACTCTTTGTAAACTTTTGTGAACTTTTATGTGTCATATGTATTTTCCTTGACTCAGAAGTATCATCATTGTCATCCTCTTCATCCTCCTCCTAACCTCCTCCTTTCTCTTCTTGTTCCTCCCTTCCTTCTTTCTTCTTCTTTCACCTTCCTCCTTCCTCTTTGTGCCTCCTCCTCCTCCTCCTTTATCTTCCTCCTCCTCTTTCTCCTCCTTCTCTTACTCCTAATGCTCCTCTTTCTTTTCTCTTTTTCTTTATACCACTGGTTCCCACCCCCCAGGCCATGGCCTGGTATCAGTCTGTGGCCTGTTGGAAACAGGGCCTCACAGCAGGAGGTGAGTGGCTGGTGAGCTCTGTCTCTTTTGTCAGATCATCTGCGGCACCATTCTTTATTTTATTTACCATTTTCATCTGTACTTTTTTATTAATGGTCATCTGTATAATTATTTCATTATATAGTACAATGTAATCAAAATATAAACAAAGTGCACAATAAATACTATGCACTTGAATCATTCCTCCCTGCTCCACCACAGAAAAACTGGCTTCCATGAAACCAGTTCCTGATGACAAAAAGGTTGGGAGCAGCTGCTTTATATAATATAATGCTGTTTCTTATTCGAATCAAAGTTAATCTTTAATTGTGACCTGAAATATAAACTGTGTATGTATTCCTCTGTGTAATTGTGTGTCTGCCAGAATTTTTTTTAAAGTAATTTTGATATGATTAAGGGAAAATATTAGTATATCTAACCAAAAAAGACAACTGTAACATTATGCTTTAATAAATAAACATTTTATCAAAGTATAATAAGTATACAAAAAAGTACATAAGGCATAAATTAAAATTGTTTTATTTTCACAAAATAAAAACACCATGTAGCAAGCATGCAGAAGAAATTTATCATCACTAGAAATGATAGGATTTGCATTAGAATGGATTGATTTTTTTTTTTTTTTTTTTTTTGAGTTGGAGTCTCACTCTGTTCCCTAGACTGGAGTGCAGTGGCCGCTCCCGGCCACCACAGCCTAGACCTGCTGGGCTCCGGTGATCCTTCCGCCTCAGCCTTGCAAGTAGCTGGAACTCCAGGCACGCGCTACCACGCCCAGCTAATTTTTTGATTTATTTTAGAGATGAGGGCTCGCCAAGTTGCCCAGGCGGGTCTCGAACCCGCGGGCTCAGGCATTCCATTCAACTCAGCCTCCCAAAGCGCGGGATTACAGGCTGAGCCACCAAGCCTGGCTGATATTTTTACTCAGTGTGGGAAGAAAGGATCACTTTAAATATATTTGATTGTACCCCACATCTTTAAAAAAAATAAAAAAGCAAAAAAAATTGGATCTGAAATCCATCCTTAAGGTCTTATATCATTCTAGTTGTTTATGCATGTATTAATACCTGTGAACAATTTTCCATAGATTGTTGTATACAGATCTTGAACATCTTTTATTAAAGTTATACTTTGGAAATTGATGTTCTTTGATATTAATGTGAAGTATTGTTTTTAGTAATATAATTTATAAAATTACTTGCTGTGATATCTAGAATTACACTGGATTTTTTTAGCTTGTACCTAGTCGTATTCTTGCTAAATTGACTAATAAGTCTAATATACTTGATGTAGATTTCTTTTAGATAGTGTAAAGACATAATCTTGCCATCTATAAATAATATCAGTTGCATTCCTGCCTGTTCAATCCTATGTCTTTTTGTTGTTTTTCTTGCATATTGCTCTAGCTATGACCTTCATAAAATGTTGAGCAAAAATGATGATAGTAGACATCTGTCTTGTTTCTGACCTCAAGGAGGCACATTTTTCAATATTTCATCACTAGTAAGATATTTGTGGATATTTATGCTTTTAATGATAATAATAATAATTATTTTTTAGAAAGAGGGTCTGCTCTGTTCTCTATGCTGGGGTATAATGTTGCTGTCTTGGCTTAGTGTAGCGTTGGCCTCCTGGGCTCAAGAAATCCTTCAGTCTCAGTCTCCGGAGAAGCTGGGATTATAGGCACATGCTACCATGCCCTGCTAATTTCTATTAAAAAAAAAAAAAAGTTTGTGGAGGTAGTGTCTCCCTATGTTATCAAGGCTGGTGTGAAACTCCTAGACTCTAGGTGATCATTCCACCTTGGCCTTCCAAAATGTGTGGATTACAGAGGTGAGCCATCATATCCAGACTGAGTTTCCTATTTTTTAAGCTGCAAATATGTTGTATATTTTGCTCAGTCCTTTCTGCATTTTGAGGGGTGCCCATATGATATCATGCCTTTGTTCTGTTAACTTTGATTTCCAAATGACATAAGACATGAATTTATTATAGGATTAAACATAATTTGTCCATGTGTATTACAGTAAATGTATCTTGGATTCAGTTTATTAAACATACTCCTTTCTTTCTTTCTTTCCTTCCTTCCTTCCTTCCTTCCTTCCTTCCTTCCTTCCTTCCTTCCATCCTTCCTTCCCTCCTTCCTTCTGTTCCTTTCTTTCCTTTTTTTCTTTCTTTTTTTTTGTCAGAGTCTTACTCTGTGCCCAGGCTGGAGTACAGTAGCATGTCACAGTCACCGCAGCGTCGACCTGCTGGGCTCAGGCGATCCTCCACCTCAGCCTTCCATGTAGCTGGAATTACAGGCGTACACCACCATGCCCGGCTAATCTTTTGAATTATTATAGAGACGAGATCTCGCCAAGTTGCCCACGCTGGTCTCAAACACCTCGGCTCAGGTAATCCTCTTGCCTCTGTCTCCCATAGTGCTGGAATTTCAGGCATGAGCCACTGCACCAGGCTAGCATACTCTTCTTTTTTGCATTTGGTGTTGAAAAACAAACTCTTGATTTCCTCTCATAAAATCTTTGTCTCTTTGGTGTAACGTTTACATGGGTCTTATGCAGCCTTATTTGGGAATTGTTTTTACTGTTCACATTTTCTGGAGAAGTTTGTGTAAGAATGGTAGTATTTCCTTCTGCTTTGTATGGAAAGGTTCACTACTTTAGGTGCTAGGGTATGGAATTTGTTTTCAGGAAGATTTCTCATTATAGACGCAGTTTATTTAATAAACATGGCTTTTCAGATTTCCTCAGGGTCCTTGTTTTGTTGTGTTTTCCTTTAAACTTTGTCCATCCATTTAATTCAAAATGTATTAGATACAGTTGCTTGTAATCTTAAGTCTGTTTATAGAAAGTGTTGTGATTATCCTTTATGCTCTTGGTATTCATTATGTGTCCTTTCTCTGTTTTCTGTATCAGTCTTGCTAGGTGTTTATCGATACTATTAACAATTCCCAAAGAGAGAACTTCTGATTTAATCGATATTCTCCTTGTAATTTAGAAGAAATCATTACATTTTGATTTTAATTATGTTATTTGTTTCTTGTTATTTGCTTCATTTTACATTACGATGTTTGTCTATAGTCCCATGTGAATAATCAGAGCCTAAATTTTCCGGCATTTCCTCTTCTGTATTTAATGTGGAGATTTTTCCTTAGATGCATGTTGAGGTTCACCCCGCACATTCGAAAACAGATTTATCAAGCAAGGTACAAGCGACATGCAATAAACTGTGCAAGCTGAAGCTATGTAATGTGGTACAGTTTGTCATGTGCATGTGTTTATGAAATTGTCAGCACCATCAAGACAATGAACATAACTGTTACCTGCCAAAATTTCCTTATGAAGTCGTGTTAGTCTCTCTTTTCAAATTTAGTGTCAATAATATAGTTTGTTTTAACGTTTAGCATCTCGTTATTTGTTTTCTATTCGTGCCATCTCTTTTTGTTTTCTGTTCCTCCCTTTGTACCTTATTTTGTTTTTATTGACATTTTCTTATTCAATTTAAATTCATCTTTTGAATTTTACATGTGGCCCTTTAAAAACATTCCTGCGCATTCTTTTCCACATCTTCTTTCGGTGAAGGGGGTTTTTGTGCCCTCTCTGGATTTGGGATCAGGCTTAGTGACTGTTTTGTAACCACATCAATCGCAGCAGTTGTAATGCTGCATCACATCTTTGGCCGAAATTCCAGCCAACTTCTATTACTAACTGCTAGCAGACGCAGGCTCAGTCTTGGTCCTCCAGCCCAGCGCTCTTTGGGCTTTTCCGAAGTTCTCAGTTTCCTTCGCTTGTCCCTTCCCGCAGCCCGTAGAACTTCCGGTAGCGGGTAGCCGGTGGTGACGTGAATTACAAGGCCCTCCGGCGGCAAACCACCCCTTCAGGTTTGTTTCTGTGGATACTTCTCATTTCATTACCAATCTGGGAAGAAAATGTGGTTAGATTTAGAATTCTGCTAACAGTATTTTTCTTTCCTAATTGAAAATATTCTGCTTCGTTATTTCCAGTTCTCCTCAGATTCCGTCGAGACGGCAGCCATCTTAGCATCACTCTTTCTGGAGAGGTAGTGTGCAACTTTCAGACAACTTCGATTTTGTACGGTATACTAATATTCCTTATATTTTATACAGATGTCGAATTTGTAGCTTACTAGTAAGATATTTTAAAATGTCAATGGCTATTTTCAATAGCAGTTCAATCCAAAAATTTCCCTTTGTGTAAATAAAAAGGATCACTTGTTCAATTGTCAGTGATAAAACAGCAAAGCGAAAGCCAGAAACCAGCAAACACAAACAATAACAGTGCCAAAAAATTATTATTTTTATGTCTCATTAAAACGCAATCAGATATCTTCAGAGGCTAGATACATACACATCGAAGAATTTAGCGCATTCACGAGCAAAAAATACAATCAAATGCTATAGTTGATGTGATGTTACTGTTGAACAGGATAAAAATAGTAAGATAACAAAACTCTGGTTTAAAAATAATGAAGTGACACTTGTGTTACATATAACAAAATATTTGATATCTACTGCAATTACATAATAGACAATAGCATTCCACTCTGAAAACATGTTTTATTTATTGGTGAAATCGTTTATATAAGTAGAACACATGTCAGAACCAGTTCAGTAACAAGGAATATGTACAATTTAAATAAAAGTTACAATAGCTTATGCATATTTATTTATATATACATAATATGTAATATGATGTAAATTTTGACATGCATGAGAAAGTGTATGATAACCAATAAAATTCTTTTTAAACAATAATGTGATGCATTCTACATAAAGCAAAAATATTTTGTTTCTACGGTAGTTACAGTATGCAGTAACATTCAAGTTTGGCAGTTGTATTCTGTATCTGAAATGATTTATATTAATGCAGTACATATTGGAATAAATTCTTAATAAGCCGTGTGTGTGTGTG
>NW_007250104.1:0-1535 GCF_000164805.1 Carlito syrichta
TCAGACGCCAAGATATTTCCTGGTGACCTTGAATACCAGTTGCTTGGATATCAAGAGAAAGACTCCCATAAAGTTCTTCAGGAATTGGAACACAGTTTCCTGGTCCCTTTTCAATACACACACTAAAAATATGGCGACATAGAAGCCCAGATTGCTGATTAAGCCTTATCAAGAGACTTTGTAGATTTAGGCGATTGAGAACACCAAGAACCAGATTAACTTTCCGTTCTCAGCAAGATGCCCTGAATTTCCCTGTCCATGTGGATTCCAAAATTTTGTGTACAGAAATACAGATGCCCAGATGTTTCCTAGGGACGTGGAATCCATGGATACTGGATAAATTTTAATAATTGTTACTAAATATTTGGCAACTGCAATACCCTCGGGCCCTCTACAAATGAAGTACAAGCAGAAATTTAAGGACTACCAAGTTCATCTTAAGACTAATGTTACATCCAAATACAATATGATACTTTTTTTCCGGGAATCTGGCCTTAATTGTCCCGAGGAACTTAAGGGATTTGTACTACCAGATACCCGATTACAACTCTCAAGAGGACCAGAATGTTGTTGGAGTCCTGAAATGACTGATTCATAATACCCACAAGCCAAATATCTCTGAAACATGAGAAGAGCTCCAAGCCTTGATTTTTGTTTATACCGCAGCAAGACGCCCTGAGAATTTTTCAGATTTTGGACTAGTTTATCACAGATTCCTTATTCTTCTTTACCGAGGGGCCGGGTAATGTCCTATATATGAGGAATCCCTATCCTCAGTATCCTGTTTGAAAACCCTGATTCTTGTTTTGCCATTAGGAACATGTCATGTAGATATTGTGAGGGAGGAACCGTGTAAAAGAGGTTTCTTAGTTCTCTTTAGCTACAGATCATGTAGATTCTGCATATGAGGACTGCTATTACCTATGTTCTAGCTTCTACACCCTGATTATTGCTTAGCCCACAGCAGATGGCCTGTTGATATTTAGGACTGAGGACTGCTATAACCATGATTCTTTTTCTTCCATGGAAAGGGACTGTGTACCCTCCTGTACATTAGGACTCTCATTCGATACATCCTCCTTCGAAACTCTGTTCCTTTTTAGCACTTTCCAAGATGTTCTCTAGATTTTTGGAATTGAGGACTTGTGTAACCCAGGTTCCTTAATCTTTCTTAGCAAAAGGTCATGTAGTTGCCTGTAAATAAGGACTTCAATTCCCAGATTCGTGCTCGAAAACACCACGATTCGGGTTTACCCCAAACCAAGTCGACCTGAAGTTTTTTTGGGGATTGAGTACACGAGTAACGCAGATTCCTTATTCTTACTTAGCAATAGGCAGTAAAGTTTCCTGTATGAGAGGACTCCCATTACCCAGAATTCTACTTCAATAACCTGATTAGTGGTTACCTCTTTGGAAGACGGCCTGTAGTTTTTGGGATTGAGGACTCATATAAGGAAGATTCCTTATACTTCCTTAGCAATATGACGTATAGTTTCCTGTATATTATGACTGCCATTACCCAGCTTCCTGCTTCA
>NW_007250104.1:2475-6231 GCF_000164805.1 Carlito syrichta
CTTTCTGTTTAGCCCTTAGTAAGATGTCATGTAGATTTTTTGATAGAGAAACCGTGGAAACCAGATTTCTTCTTTTTTCTTAGCAATAGGCCATGTAGTTTCCTGTTTATGTGAACTGCTATTAACCACATTCATGACTCGAATCCCTAATCCTTCTTTAGCCGTCAGCAAGATATTTTGCAGCATTTCAGGACTGAGGAATCCTATAACCCAGATCCTTGTTTTTAGCAACCGACGTGCACTTGCCTGTATATGAGTACTCCCTTACCTGGACACATGCATCGAAACCCTGATGCTTGTTTAGACCTTAGGAATACTCCGTGTAGTTTTTGGGGGATTGAGAACACATGTCACACAGATTCCTTATTCTTTCTTAGGAAAATTCCTGCAGGTGCCTGTATATGAGGATTTCATTTACCCAGATTATCCTTCAAATACCCAAATTCGTATTTAGCCATTAGCAAGACACCCTGAAGTTTTTTTGGGGATTGAGGACACGTGTAAACCACATTCCTTATGCTTCTCTAGCAATAGACAGGGCAGTTTACTGTATATGAGGACTCCCATTATCCAGATTCCTACTCCCAAAACCCTTAGCAAGATGCTCCATAGGTGCTTGGGATGGAGGACTTGTAACCAAGATTCCTTATTGTTCAGTAGCAACAGGTGGTATAGTGTTCTGTATATGAGGTCTCCCATTACCGAAATTCCTGCTTCATTCTCAACAAGACACCGAGACTTTTCGTGGTGACCTAGAATTCCAGTTGCTTGGATATCAAGAGAAAGTCTCCCTTAAAGTTCTTTTCGAATTGGAACTCAAGATTCCTGATTCCCTTTTCAAAAGGCAAACTAAAAATATTGCGACATAGAAGCCCAGATTGCTGATTAAACCTTATCAAGAGAGGTTGTAGATTTAGGCGATTAAGAACTACAAGAACCCGATTCCCTTTCCGTTCTCAGCAAGAAACTCTGCATTCAAAAATGCAGATGCCCAGATTTTTCCTAGGATGTGGATTCCATGAATCCTGGTTACATTTTAACAATTCGTACTAAATATTTGGCAACTGCAAAACTCTCGATCCCTCTACAAATAAAGTACAAACGGAATTTTAGGGATTACAAAGTTCATCTTAAGACCAAAGTTACATCTAAATACGGCAAGATGATACTTTTCTTCCGGGAATCTGGCCTTGATTGTCAAGAGGAACCTAAGGGACTTGTACTACCAGATACCCGATTACAACTCACAAGAGGACCAGAATGTTGCTGGAGTTCTGAAATGACTGATTCATAATACCCACAAGCCAAATTTTCTCCGAAACATGATAGGAGCATGAAGCCCGGATTCTTGTTCATCCTCTAGCAAGACACCCTGAGAATTTTTCATATTGGGGATTAGTGTATCACAGATTCCTTATTCATCCTTAGTGAGCGGCCATGTAATGTACCGTATGTGAGGAATCCCTTTCCCGAGAACCCTGTTTGGAAACCCTGATTCTTGTTTAGCCCTTAGCAAGATGTCATGTAGATATTGGGATGGAGGAAGCATGTGAAACAGGTTTCTTATTTCTCCTTAGCAAGAGATCGTGTAGATTCTGTATATGATAACTGCTAATACCTATGTTGCAGGTTCTAAACCCTGATACTTGTTTAGCCCACAGAAGATGGCCTGTTGATTTTTAGGCCTGAGGACTGCTATAACCCTGATTCTTTTCTTCCTGGCAAGGGGCCATGTATTTTCCTGTATATTAGGACTCTCATTACATAGATCCTGCTTCGAAACTATGATCCTTTTCAGCCCTTTCCAAGATGCCCTGCAGATTTTTGGGATTGAGGACTCGTGTAACCCAGATTCCTTATTCTTTCTTAGCAAAAGATCATGTAATTTCCTGTATATAAGGACTCCATTTTCCCAGATTCATGCTAAAAACACCTGATTCGTGTTTAGCCCATAAGAAGATGACCTGAAGTTTTTTTTTGTGATAGAGGACACGAGTAAGGCAGATTACTTATTCTTACTTATCAAGAGGCAGTGAAGTTTCCTGTATGTGAGGACTCCCGTTACCCAGATTCCTACTTCAAAAACATGAATGGTGGTTACCACTTAGGAAGTCGATCTGTAGTTTTTGGGATTGAGGACTCATGGTAACTAGATTCCTTATACTTCCTAAGCAATATGACGTGTAGGTTCCTGTATATGAGGATTCCCATTACCCAGGTTTCCACTTCACTCTGCAGGATGCCAAGACAGTTACTGGTGACCGAGAATTCCAGTTCTTTGGGTATCAAGAGAAAGACTCCCATAATGTTCTTTGGAAACTGGAATCCTAGATTCTTTGTTCCCCTTCACAAGACCCTCCCTAAAATGTGGAATCTTAAAAACACAACATCCAAATTCCGAACTGCCTGCCCACAAGAATTTTCTGTAGTTTGGGGTCACCTGAATTGAGGGATTTTGTACCAATATGCCTTTGATTCTGGGAAACATGATTATGGTCGTAGTTGTTTCTAGGGCAGAAAAGTATTTGTATGGACAGATCCTTGATTACAACTAACAAGATGACAAGAAAGTTCCTGTGGATCTGTAATGACAGATTTAGTGTATCCACGGAGAAATTAGCTCTGAAAAATGTAGGGACCCAGAAGCCCAGATTGCTGATTAAACCTTTTCAAGAGGCCCTGTAAATTCCGGTTAATGAGAACGCCTACAACCGGATTTCCTTTTCGTTCTCAGCAAGATGCCCTGATGTTCCCTATTCATGTGGATTCCAAACTGTGTATACAAAAAGACAGATGCCCTGAATTTTCCTAGGGACGTGGAATCCATGATTCCTGGTTACCTTTAAAAATGCTTACTAAATATTTGGCAACAGTGAAACCCTTCTCCCCTCTCAAAATAAACATTGAAATGGAAGGGGATGGATTACAGTGTTCACCTTTAGACCAGAGTTACATCCACACATGGCAAGAAGATTCCTTTTGTTCTGAAATCTGGCCTTACTTGTTCCGAGGAATCTCACGGACTTGGAATGTCCGGTACACGTTTAGAACCTTCAAAAGGACCAGAATGTTGCTGGAGTCTTGAAATGACCAATTTGTAACATCCGCATGATAAATTGCTCCGAAATGTTTGGGGACCTCGAAACCTTGTTTCTTTTTTGTTTCTTTTTTTAATTTGAGTTGGAGTCTTGCTCTGTCGCCCAGACTAGAGTGCAGTGGCCGCTATCGATCACTGCAGCCTCGACTTGCTGGGCTCCGGCGATCCTTCTGCCTCAGGCTTCCAAGTAGATGGAATTACAGGAATGCGCTACCACGCTCGGACGTTTTTTTGATTTATTGTAGAGATGAGGTCTTACTGCCCAGGTGGGTCTCGAACATGCGGGCTCAAGCAATTCACTCACCTCAGTCTCCCAAATGCGTGGGATTACAGGCTGAGCCACCAGCCTGGCTAAAGTCCTGTTTCTTTTTTGTGCCATAGAAGAAAACCTGGAAATTTTTTGGACTGAGGACTCGTACAACAATAATTCTTTATTTGTCCTTACTTGGAGGCCGATTCTTGTTTAGCCCTTACTAAGAGGCCATGTAGATATTTTGTTAGAGGAAGCATGGAAAACAGATTTTTTTTTCTTAGCAAGAGGCCATGTAGTTTCCTGTATATGAGGACTGCTATTACGCACATTCATGCCTCGAATCCCTGACTCTTCTTTAGCCTTCAGCAAGATGTCCTGTAGATTTTCAGGACTGAGGACTCGTATT
>NW_007250105.1:0-776 GCF_000164805.1 Carlito syrichta
CAAACTTGCAAGGTAGTTAACTAGATAGTTAATTCAGCTAGATAGTTACCTGACTAGCTAGTGATTAGCGAGTTAAGTCAGCTGGCTAGGCAACTAGCTAGCTGGTAAGACAGCTAGTTTTAGTCAGCTGTCTAGCCAGCTGGCTAGGTAGGTAGCTACCTTGATAAGTCAGCATGCTAGCCAGCAGGCTAGCTGTTCAATGCACCTGGTTAATTCAGCTGGCTTGCCTGCTAGCTTGGTAGTTAGCAAGATAGTTAAGTGAGCTGGCTAGCTAGCTTGCAAACTTAAGTCAGCTAGGTAAGTCAGCTGGCTAGCCAGCTGGCTAGATAGGTAGCCAGCTTATTTAGTCATCTGTCTAGCCAGCTGACTAGCTAGTTAAGTCAGCTAGTTAAGCCAGTTGGCAAACAGCTGGCTACCTAGTTGTCAACTCATTAAGTCATTTGGCTATTCATCTGGTTAGTTAGTTAAAAAGCTAGTTAAGTCAGATGGCTAGCCATCAGGCTAGCTAGGTATTTCAGGAAGTTAAGCCAGCTGGAAAACTAGGTAGGTATCTGGTTAAGTCATCTAGTTAAGTCAGCTTGCTAGCTAGTTAAGTCAGCGAGTTTAGTCAGCTGGATAACCAGTAGACTAGCTGGGTAGATAGCTATTTAAGTCAGCTGACTAGACAGTGAGCAAGCTAGTTAAGTAACTTGGTTAAGTCAGCTCACTAGCCAGCTGGTTAGCTAGGTAGCTGGGTAAGTAAGTCAGCTAGCAAGCCAGCAGGCTACACAGGTAGG
>NW_007250105.1:1732-2680 GCF_000164805.1 Carlito syrichta
CCTATCATGTTATCTATCTATTTAATATAGCTGTCTACCAAGCTGGCTAGCTAGCTGTCACCTAGTTAAGTCAGTTCACTGGCCAGCAGGTTAGCTAGGTAGTTATTTGTTAAGTCAGCTGGCAAGCCAGTGGTCTATGTAGGTAGGTAGCTATATAAGTCAGCTGCCTTTAGGCTATCTAGTTATGTCAGCTAGTTAAGTCAACTGGCTATCCAGCTCTCTAGCTAGGTAGATAGCTAGATAGCTAGGTAGATAGTGAGTCAGTTGGATACATAGTAAATCAGCTAATTAAGTCAGCTGGCTAGCTAGGTTGTTAGGTAAGTAAGTCAGGTGGCTATACAGCTGACCAGCTAGTTAAGTCAGCTACTTTAGTCAACTGGCTAACCAGCTGGTTGGGTAGTTAAGTCAGAACGATATTTCAGTTGTCTATCCAGATGGCTAGCTAGTTAAAAAGCTATTTACGTTATATGGTCAGCCAACTGGCTCGCTAGTTATTTCAGCTAGTTAAGTCAGCTAGTATGCTAGGATGCTAGCTAGTTAAGTCAGCTAGATATGTCAGCTAGCTAGCTAATTAAGTCAGCCAGTTAAGTCAGCTAGCTAGCTAGCTTGCTAACTAGGTAGCTAGCTAGTTATGTCAACTGTTTAACAAACTAACTAGCTAGTTAAGTCACCTAGTTAAGTCAGATGACTAGCCATCTGGCTAGTTAGGTAGCTTTCTAGTTAAGTCAGCTGGAAAGACATCTGGCTAGCTAGATAACTCACGTAGTTAATTCAGCTGGATACACACCTGGTTTTCTATGTAGCAATCTAGTTAATTCAACTATCTAGAAAGCAGGGCAACTAGTTATGACAGCTAGTTAAGTTAGCTGGTTAACAAGCTGGTTAACTAGGTAGTTAGGTGGTTAAGTCAGCAGGCAATCCAGCAGGATTCATAGGTAGCTAGTTAAT
>NW_007250105.1:3108-5137 GCF_000164805.1 Carlito syrichta
CCAGCTTGCTAGCTGGATGACTATCAATTATATCAGCTCATTAAGACAGCTGGTTAGCCATGTCGCTAGCTAGGTTGCTGGCAAGTTAAGCCATCTGGTTAGCAGGCTGGAGTGGTGGTGGCCAGCTAGTTAAGCCAGCTGGCTCACTGGCTGACCAGCATGGTGGCTGACTATCTAAACTGGCTGGCTATTCCACTGTCCAACCAGCTGGCTGGCTATTTAAGACGATTGGCTATTCCAATGTCCAACTAGCTGACTGGCTTTTTAAGCCAGCTGGCTGCTCAGGTGGCCAACCCGCTGGCTAGATCACTGGTTGCCTATCCAGCTAGTCAGCCAGGTAGTTAGTTAGTTAAGACAGCTGGCTAGCCGTGTAGCCAACAATGTAGCTAGCTAATTAAGTCATCTGGCTAGCCAGCTTGCCAGTCAACTAGTTAGTCAGCTAGTTAAGTCAACTAGGTAGCCAGCTAGCTAGTTAAGTGAGGTAACAAGTCAGCGAACTATTCAGGTACCTAGATAAGTCAGCTAGATAGTCAGGTTGCTAGTCAGCTAGCCAGTTAAGTCAGCTAGCTTTTCAGCTAGCGAGTCAGGTAGATAGTTAAGTTAGCTAGCCGTCTAACTAACCAGTTAGCTAGCCAGTTAAGTCAGCTAGCTAGACAGCTAGATAGCTTGTTTGCTAGATAGTAATGTCAGTTAGATAGCCAGCTAGCAAGTAAGCTAGCTAATAACGTCAGCTAGCAAATCAGCTAGTTACTTAGCTAACAAATCGGCTAGCAATTCAGCTACCTGTTGAGCTAACTAGTGGGCTCCATCACTTTCCATCATGTCAGCTAACTAGTCTGCTCGCTCATCTGATAACAGGTAAACAAAATAGTCGGCACGAACACCAGTTAGCTGGTCAAATAACTTGACAGCTCATTCGCTGGCAAACAGGTTAGCTAAGTAGTCATCTTGCTCACCAGCAGACTAGTTAAGTCAGCTCACCAGTCTGCTCATGCCAGTTGACTAATTATGGCAGCACATGCATCAACTGATTAGTCGGTCAATTTGTTAAGCAAGCTAACATGTCAGCCGAGAAGTCAGCCAACATGTTAACCCAGCTAACTAGTCAGGCGACTCGTCAACCAACAAGTTAAGTCACCTAACAAACTCGTTAACCAACTAGTTAAAGTAGTTATCTAACTCATTAACCCACTCGTTAATTCAGCTAGCTATCTCGTAAGCTAACTAGTTATGTCAGCTAGCTAAGTGAGCTAGCTAACTAGCTAACTAGCTAGCTAGGTAATTAGTCTAGCTAAGTCATCTAGCTCACTAGTTAGCTAATTATTTAAGTCAGATACTTAAGTCTGCTACCTAACTAGTTTGCTTTAGTTAAGTCAGCTCATCCAGCTAGTTAAAAAGGTAGCTAACTATTTAATTCAGTTAGTTAATTCAGCTAGCTAACAAGTTAAGTCACCCAGTTAAGTCAGCTAGCCAAGTAGTTAAGTCAGCTAGCTAAGTCAGCTAGTTAAGTCAGTTTTCTAATTTAGTCAGCTGGTTAAGACATCTAGCTAACTAATTAGCTAAAGTTTTAAGTCAGCAGGTTGAGTCAGGTTGTTAGCTAGTTAACTAATGGGTTAAGTCAGCTGTTTGAGTCAGCTAGCTAGCTAGTTAGGAAATGAATTGAGTCAGCTGGTTGAGTAGGCTAGCTAGCTAGTTAGCTAACGAGTTAAGTCAGCTGGATGGTCAGATAGCTAGCTAGATAGCTAATGAGTTAAGTCCGCTGGATGAGTTAGCTAACCAGCTATTAGCTAATGAGATAAGTCAGACGATTAAGTCACCTAGCTAGTGCATTAGATAACGATTTATCTAACTAGTTTTCTAGCTGCTTAGAACAGCTAGCTAGCAAGGAAGCTTACTATTTAAGTCAACTTGTTAGCTACGTAGCTAAATAGTTAGCTAACTATTTAAGTCAGCTGGCAAACTATATAGATAGCTAGTTAGCTAACTATTTAAGCCAGCTGGCTATCTAGGTAGCTGCTAGTTAAGTCAG
>NW_007250105.1:5671-6527 GCF_000164805.1 Carlito syrichta
AAGTGAGGTGGCTAGCCAGCTTGCTAGCTTAAGTCAGCTAGGTAAGTCAGTTGTCTAGCCTGCTGGCTAGATAGGTAAGCAGCTAGATCATTCAGCTGTCTAGCCAGCTGACTAGCTGGTTAAGTCAGCTAATTAAGTCAGTTGGCAACCAGCTGTCTTGCAAGTTAAGTCAGCTAGGTAAGTCAGGTTGGAACCAGCTGTCTAGCTCGTTATTTCAGCTAGTTAAGTCAACTGGCTAGCTAGGAATTTAGCTATCTTCATCAGCTAGGTATGGTAGCTAAGTGGCTAGTTAAGTCAGTGTCTTAAGTCAGCTGCCTAGCTAGATAGCTAGTTAGATAGATAGCTAGTTAAGCCAGCTAGATAAACCAGCTGGCTAGCTAGGTAGTTAGCTGACTAAGTCAGCTAGTTAAGTCAGATTGCAAGCTAGTTAATTCAGCGAGTTAAGTCAGCTGGCCAGCTGACTAGATGGGTAGCTACCTAGTTAATTCAGTTGGCTAGCCCATTATATAGTTACTTAAGTAATCTAGTTAAGTCAGCTCACTAGTCAGCTGTTTACCTAGGTACCTAGATGTTAAGTCCGCTGGAAAGCCAGCGGGATACATAGGTAGCTAGCTAGTTAAGTCAGTTGGCTGTCCAGCTGGCTGGCTTGGTACCTAAGTTGTTAAGTCAGCCTGCTAGCCAGCAGGCTAGTTAGTTAAGTCACCTAGTTTAGTCAGTTGACTAGACAGCTGGTTACCTAGGTAGCTAGATAGTTAAGTCAACTGTCTAATCCACTTGCTAGCTTGTTAAGTCACCTAGGTAAGTCAGCTGCCTAGCCAGCTGGCTAACTAGGTAGCTTGCTGATTAGGTCAGCTGG
>NW_007250105.1:7036-7833 GCF_000164805.1 Carlito syrichta
AAGTCATCAAATTAAGTCAGCAGGACAGTTAGCTGGCTTGCTAGTTAAGTCAGCTAGTTAAGTCAGCTGGCAGGCCAGTTGTCTAGCTAGGTAGCTAGCTAGTTAAGTCAGCTAGTAAAGTCAGCTGGTTAGCTAGGTATCTAGCTAGTTAAGTCAGTCAGTTTAGTCAGCTGGCTAGCCAGCTATCCAGCAAGTTACCTAGTTAGTTAAACTAGGTGGTTACCTAGATGGCTAGGTAGTTAAGTCACGTAGCCAATTCAGCTTGCTGGCAGCAGTTTAGCTAGGTAGTTAGGTAGTTAAAACTGTTGTCAAGCCAGAGGGGTATGTAGCTAGGTAGCTAGTTAAGTGTGCTGGCAAGCCATCAGGCTATCTAGTTATGTCAGCTAGTTAAGTTAGCTGGCTATCAAGCTGTCTAGCTGGGGATGTAGCTAGTTAAGTCTGCCAGTTAGCTAGCTGGCTACTTAGTTAAGTTAGCTAGTTAAGTCAGCTGGCTAGACTGCTGGTTATCTAGGTAGCTAGGCAGTTAAGTCACCTGGCTAGCCAGCTGGCAAGCTAGTAAAGTCAGCTAATTTACTCAACTGGCTAACCAGCTGTTTAGCTTGTTAAGTCAGCTGGTGAAATCAGTTGTCTAGCCAGTTGGCTAGCTAGCTATAAATCTGGTTACTTCAGATGGGTAGCCAGTTGGCTCACTAGTTATTTCAGCTAGTTAAGTCAGCTGGCTAGCTAGGTAGCTAGGACATTACATCAGCTGACTAGTCAGCTTGCTAGCTAGTTAAGTCAGATAGTAAGACAACTGG
>NW_007250105.1:9020-9674 GCF_000164805.1 Carlito syrichta
CTTAGCTAACTAGTCTGCTAGCAACTCAGCTATCTGGTCAGACAACTAGTGGGCTCACTCACATTCCATCAGGTCAGCTAATTAGTTGGCTAACTCTCCTGCAAACTGGTCAGCAAAATATATGACTCCCTCGCCAGCCAACAGGACAACTAAATTGTCAGCTTGCTCGCAGGCCAACAGGTCAGCTAACTTGTCGGCTTGCTTGCCAGCTGACTAGTTATGTCAGCTCACTGGTCAGCTTGCAAGCCAGCTGACTAGTTAAGGCCGCTCACATGTCGGGTCACTCACTGGCTGACTAGTTAACTTAACTTACCAGTCGGTTCATTCACCAGCTGACTAGTTAACTCTTCTGAGCATTCGGTTCACTCACTAGCTGACTAAAGTTGGCTGACAAGTCAGCTCACTCACTGGCTGAGTAGTTAAATCAGTTGACCAGTCGGCTCACTTGCCCATCAAATAGTTAAGACAGTTGGCCAGTCAGCTCACTCACCGGCCAATTAGTTAATTCAGCTCACCTGTGGGCTCACTCATCGGCCTACTAGTTATGTAAGCTAATCAGTCAACTGACTAGCCAGCCAACTATTTAAGTCAGCTAATGAATCGGCCAACTAGTCAGCCAACTAGTAAGGTCAGAACACTAGCCTGACAATTAGT
>NW_007250106.1:0-3847 GCF_000164805.1 Carlito syrichta
CATGATTCCTTATTCTCCTTTAGCAATACACAGTGCAGTTTCCTGTATATGAGGACTGCCATTATCCAGATTCCTACTCCCAAAACCTGAATGTTGGTTACCTCTTAGCAAGATGCTCCGCAGGTTTTTGGGATGAAGGACTCGTGTAAGCAAGATTCCTTATCCTTGCATAGCAACAGGTCGTGTAGTGTTCTGTATATGAGGACTCACATTACTGAAATTTATGCTTCATTCTCAGCAAGACGTAAAGATATTTCCTGGTGACCTAGATTTCCACTTGCTTTGATATCAAGAGAAAGACTCACATAAAGTTCTTGAGGAATTGGAACCCAAGATTCCTGGTCCTTTTTCAAAAGTCACACTAAAAATATGGCGACATAGAAGCTCAGATTGCTCTTTAAACCTTATCAAAACCTTGTAGATTTAGGCAATTGATAACTCCAAGAACCGGATTCCCTTTCGTTCTCAGCAAGATGCTCTGATTTTCCCCCGTCCATGTGGATTTCAAATTCTGTATACATTATGTAGATGCCCAGATGTTTCCTAGGGACGTGGATTCTATGAATCCTGGTTACATTTAATAATTCGTACTAAATATTTGAAAACGGCAAACACTTGGCCCCTCTACAAATAAAGTACAAACGGAGATTTTAGGATTACCATCATCTTAAGAACAAAGTTACATACAAAAACGACAAAATGATTCTTTTTTTCCAGGAATCTGGCCTTAATTGTCGCAAGGATCCTAAGAGACTTGTAATACCAGACGAGATTACAACTCTCAAGAGGACCAGAATGTTGCTGGAGTCCTGAAATGACTGATTCATAATACCCACAAGCCAAATATCTCTGAAACATGAGACGAGCTTGAAGTCTTGATTCTTGTTTATGCCGCAGCAAGACACCCTGAGAATTTTTCGGATTGTGGACTAGTGTATCACAGATTCCTTATTCTTCTTTATTGAGGGGCCGTGTAATGTCTGTATATGAGGACTCCCTTTCCCCAGATTCCTGTTTTTAAACCCTGACTCTTGTTTTGCTATTAGCAAGATGTCATGTAGATATTGTGACGGAGGAACCTTGTAAATGTGGTTTCTTAGTTCTCCTTAGCTAGAGATCATATAGATTCTGCATATGAGGACTGCTACTTACCTATGTTCCAGCTTCTAAACCTTGATTCTTGTTTAGCCCACAGCAGATGGCCTGTTGATTTTTAGGACTGAGGACTGCTATAATCCCCGATTCTTTTTCTTCCTTGGCTTGCTGCTGTGTATTTTCCTGTATATTTTGACTCTCATTAGATACATCCTGCTTCGAAATTCTGATTCCTTTTTAACACTTTCCAAGTTGCTCTGTAGAGTTTTGGGATTGAGGACTCGTGTAACCCAGGTTCCTTATTTTTCTTAGCAAAAGGTCATGTAGTTGCCTGCAAATAAGGAATCCATTTCCTAGATTCATGTTCGAAAACACCATGATTCGTGTTTAGCCCATTGCAAGATGAACTGAAATTTTTTTAGGATTGAGGACCTGAGTAACGCAGATTCCTTATTCTTACTTAGCAATAGGCAGTGTATTTTCCTGTATGTGAGGACTCCCATTACCCAGATTCCTACTTCAAAAACCTGATTCGTGGTTACCTCTTAGGTAGATGGCCTGTAGTTTTAGGATTGAGGACTCATATAAGGAAGATTCCTTATACTTCCTTAGAAATATGACGTGTAGTTTCCTGTATATGATGACCTCCGTTACCCAGCTTCCTGCTTCACTCTGCAGTATGCTAAGATAGTTCCTAGAGACCGAGAATTCCAGTTTTTTGAATATCAAGAAAAAGATGTCCATAATGTTCTTTGGGACCTGGAATCCAAGATTCCTTGTTCCCCTTCACAGATATCCCCAAAATGTGGAATATTTCAAACCCAAACCCCAATCCTACCTACCCACCCACAAGAATTTTCTGTACTTTGTGGTAACATGAATCGAGGAATTTTGTACCAATATACCTTTTGATTCTGGGAAATATGATTATGGTCATAGATGGTCCCTGGAAACAAAAGGAGTTCTAAGGCCAAATCCTTGATTGCAACGAAAAAGAGTATAAGAAATATCCTGAGGATCTTTATTGACAGATTTAGCATAACCACGGAGAAACTGGCTCTGAAAATGTAGGAACCCAGAAGCCCAGATTGCTGATTAAACCTTATCAAGAGGCCCTGTGGATTCCGGAAAATGAGAACTCCTAGAAACGGATTTCCTTTTCGTTCTCAGTAAGATGCCCTGATTTTTCCTGTTGATGTGGATTCCAAATTCAGTATATTAGAAGACAGATACTCAGAAGTTTCCTAGGGACGTCGATTCCATGATTTTTGGTTACCATTAAAAGTACGTATTAAACATTTGGCAAGTGCAAAACCCTTGTACTGTCTCAAAATAAAAAGAGACACGGAACAGGAAGGATTACAGGATTCACCATAAGACCAGAGTTACATCCAAATATGGCAAGAAGATTCTTTTTGTCCTGGATTCTGGCCTTAGTTGTTTTGAGGAACCTAATGGACTTGGAGTGCCCAATACCCATTTACAACTTTTAAGAGGACCAGAATGTTGCTGGAGTCCTGAAATGACCGATTCATAATATCTGCTTTCTAAATTTTTCTGCAACATTTGGGAGCTTGAAGCTCTGTTTCTTGTTTGTCCAATAGCAGACACCCTGGGAATTTTTTGGATGGACGACGCGTACAACAATGATTCTTTTTTCGTACTTAGTTGTAAGCCGTGTAGTGTCCTGTATGTGAGGACTATCTTTCATTAGATTCCTGGTTCGAAACCCTGATTCTTGTTTAGCCCTTCATAAGACGCCATGTAGATTTTTTGATGGAGGAACCGTGAAAAACTGATTTCTTGTTTTCTCTTAGCAAGAGGTCATGTAGTTACCTGTATATGAGGATTGCTATTACACACATTAAAGCCTCAAATCCCTGATTCTTCTTTAGCCGTCAGCAAGTTGCCCTGTATATTTTCAGGACTGAGGACTAGTATAACCCAGATTCCTTATTTTTAGTAACAGCCGTGCAGTTGCCTGTATATGAGTACACCTGTTCCCTGATACTGGTGTCGAAAGCTTGATTCTTGTATAGATCTTAGGAAGACGTCATGTACTTTTTTGGGGATTGAGAAAATATGTCATCCACATTCCTTATTCTTTCTTAGGAAAGTCAGTGCAGTTGCCTGTATATGAGGATTTCATTTCCCTAGCTTATGCTTCAATGACCCAAATTCGTGCTTTGCTCTTAGCAAGACACCCTGAAGTTTTAATTGAGATGGAGGACACGTGTAATCCAGATTTGTATTACTCCTTTAGCAATAGACCTTGCAGTTTCCTGTATATGACGACTCCCATTATCCAGATTCCTACTCCCAAAACCTGAATGGTGCTTATCTCTTAGCAAGACACTCTGTAGGTTTTTGTGATGGAGGACTCTTGTAATCTAGATTCCTTATTCTTCCGTAGCAACAGATCGTGTAGTGTTCTGTATATGAGGACTCCCATTACTGAAATTCCTGCTTCATTTTCAGCAAGACGCCAAGATATTTTATAGTGACCTAGAATTCCAGTTGCTTGGATATCATGAGAAAGGCTCCCATAAAGTTCTTCAGGTATTGGAACCCAAGATTCCTGGTCCCTTTTCAAAGGACACACTAAAAATGTGGCGACATAGAAGCCCAGATTGCTGATTAACCTAATCAAGAGACCTTGTAGATTTAGGCGATTGAGAACTCCAGACCGGATTCCCTTTACCTTCTCAGCAAGATGCCCTGATTTTCCTGTCCATGTGGATTCCCACTCTGT
>NW_007250106.1:4452-5330 GCF_000164805.1 Carlito syrichta
GATGGAGGAACCGTGTAGAACAGATTTCTATTTTATCCTAAGCTAGACATCATGTAGGTTCTGTATATGAGGTCTGTTGTTACCTTTGTCCCAGCTTATAAACCCTGATTATTATTTAGCCCACAGATGATTGCCTGTTGATTTTCTGAGTAAGCTATGCTATAACCCCGATTCTTTTTCTTCCTTGGAAAGGGGCTGTGTATTTTCCTGTATAACTGGATGCTCATTTGATACATCCTGCTTTGAAACTCGGATTCCTTTTTAGCACTTTCCAAGATGTTCTGTAGATTTTGGGATTGAGGACTCAAGTAACCCAGGTTCCTTATTCTTTCTTAGCAAAAGGCCATGTTGTTGCGTGTTAATAAGGACTCCATTTCCCAGATTCATGCTCGAAAACACCATGATTCATGCTTAGCCCATAGCAAGACGACCTGAAGTATTTTTTGCGATTGAGGACACGAGAAACGCAGTTTCCTTATTTTTACTTAGCAAGAGGCAGTGATGTTTCCTGTATGTGAGGACTCCCATTGCCCAGATTCCTACTTCAAAATCGTGATTCGTGGTTACCTCTTAAGAAGACGGCCAGTAGTTTTGGGATTGAGGACTCGTATAAGGAAGTTTCCTTATACTTCCTTAGCAATATGACGTGTAGGTTCCTGTATATGACGACCGCCATTACCCAGCTTCCTGCTTCACTATGCAGGATGCCAAGACAGTTCTTGGAGACCGATAATTCAAGTTTTTGGATATCAAGGAAAAGACGTACATAATGTTCTTTGCGAACTGGAATCCAAGATTCCTGGTTCCCCTTCACAAGACATCCCCAAAATATGGAATATTTCAAACCCAAACCCGAATTTCTACCTGCCCACCCAGAA
>NW_007250106.1:6311-7168 GCF_000164805.1 Carlito syrichta
CCTACTGCCAAAACCTGAATGGTGGTTATCTCTTGACAAGTCGGTCTGTCGGTTTTGGGTGGGAGGCCTTGTGTAACCAAGATTCCTTATTCTTCCGTAGCAGCAAGTCGTGTAGTGTTCTGTATATGAGGACTCCCATTACTGAAATTCCTGCTTCATTCTCAGCAAGAAGCCAAGATATTTCCTGGTGACCTAGAATTCCAGTTGCTTGGATATCAAGAGAAAAACTGCCATAAAGATCTTGAGAATTTGGAACCAAAGATTCCTGGTCCCTTTTCAAAAGACACACTAAAAATTTGGCGATATAGAAGCCAAATTGCTGATTAAACCTTATCGAGAGACTTTTAAATTTAAGCGACTGAGAACTCCAAGAATCGGATTCGCTTTCTGTTCTCAACAAGATGCCATGAATTTCGCTGTCCATGTGGATTCCAAAATTCTGTGTTAAAATGCAGATGTCCAGATGTTTCCTAGGGACGTGGAATCCTTGGATCCTGGTTACATTTTAATAATTCACACTAAATATTGGCAACTGCAAAACCCTCGGGCCCTCTACAAATAAAGCACAAAGGGAAATTTAAGGTTTACCAAGTTCATCTTAAGACCAATGTTATATCCAAATACGGCAATATGATACTCTTTTTTCTGGGAATCTGGCCTTAATTGTGCCGAGGAACTTCAGGGATTTGTACTACCAGATACCCGATTACAACTCTCAAGAGGCCCAGAATGTTGCTGGAGTCCTGAAATGACTGATTCATAATACTCACAAGCCAAATATCTCTGAACATGAGACGAGCTCGCAGCCTTGATTCTTGTTTATGCTGCAGCAAGATGCCCTGAGAATTTTTCGAATT
>NW_007250107.1:0-3455 GCF_000164805.1 Carlito syrichta
AACTTTGATGTAATGTTTATAAGATATGAGAATCAGTCATAAAAGTATTAGCCATGTGTTCCTTTTTCCAATAAAATGTTCACCTGGAAAAAGAATGTACATTATTTTTAAGAAGACCAAATGTGCCTTAGACATGAGTGCAACTATTTATCATCTGTGCTATTTCTTATATAAGAGAAGATTCTTACTTAAACTTGGTCTCCTTTTAAACTGTTTTCATGAAGATGCTGTACACAATGGAACAGTCCTCATGTGTTTGTATAAATGCTATTTTTTCTAGTTTTAAAATTTGTAAATCTTAATAAAGTTAAATAACTGCAAAATTGATGTTTAAAGCCTCAGATTTGATTTTACTTACTTTCACTGTATTACATGAATGTGTGGATTTGTTAGAACAGAATTAGAGCCTACTCTAGTGTATGACTTTATTTGTCCAAATTATTGAGTTTGTAAAATGACCTGATTCTATGGATAAACAGACGCCTAGGAGCAAAGGGTTAACTTCTTACAGGGTTCCTGAATGAGGCCACAGGGTGCCAAGAAAGGTGATGAGCTATATCTGTGCTCAAAAAACCTCTTAATTATAATGTTACAGAATACACAGGCATGCCAGAAAATAACAAAAGCCAGTGACTCAGTTGTGCCACTCCTTCTGAGTCTGGACTGGCAAGAACTCTGGCTGCTCATTTGCCACTGGCAATCCGTGGTCGCACGACTATGACCTGCTCTCTGCCATCTGCATTAAGGTGGCCCAGCTTCCACGGCAAGATACTCTGAGACAATGGACGATACAGTGGAGAAACCTTAGTTAGCCGATCTTGCCCCAGAAATTGCTGCTCAGTCCAAAGAATCCAGAAGTCTTTGCTGCTATTACTCCTCAGAAGCTTGTCATGTAGCTCATCAGAGACAAATGGATTCTGGCAGAGGCTCCAGGAATGAAGCTCACTGCTGGAGTAGAGAAATCTGAGACTTAAGTGACTCAGCACATCTTTCCTCCCTATCCAGTTTGTGAACGTTTAGTCCAGAGACTCTGGTTCACACTTCTTGTGAATTTTCCAGACCTTGAAAATGATCTCCCTCTAGCTCTTACTCTCAGTCTATCCTTTGACCCTCCCTACCCAAAAGAATCCTCCACCTTGAGCTCAAGATCTTCCAGGCACATCGAGCCATGGCTTACACCGCTCATCTGTGTGATCTCTCATCATTGGAATGTCTTTTGGTATATGTTCTAACATGGGTTTCTCAAATTTTAAACCAAATCCGCCTTCCATATGCTTAACAATGCCATGCTCTTCTGTATTATTCAAACTTAGATAGTAAACACTACGACTAGTGACAGTGTTGTTTGGAGGAGAGTCTGCTTTTCCAAGTAACCAATAGAATTGTACTTGCAGTTGGCTGAATAAATGAAGTAGGTTTAAATATCTGGCAAAGAGATGACTCAAAGCCTCAAGTGGCATGGTTCAGGACAGTGTGAGATTATATCATGCTACTCAAAATGGCACACAATTGACATGTATATTGTTTATTGATGAAATTTTCAATTTAATATATTTTGGACTGTGGTTGGCCAAAGGCAACTGAAATGGTAGGAAACAAAACAATGCGGGGCACTACCACACTTCCCTGCTTTTGCAGCATTTCAGTAAAGGATTGAGAAACATTCTAATACCTTCCTTAAGGCATCTCAGTATCAGTGTTGAGCTGCTTAACACAGAAAAGCATATGTTCTTCCTGATGTGGTCAAAAAGGATATCAACACTCCTCACCGGTAGGGTAGCTACTATTAAAAATAAAAGAAAATCACAAGTCTTGGTGAGGATAAGGAGAGATTAGAATCCTTATGCATTGCTGGTGGAAGTGCAAATTATGTCAGCTGCTGTGGAATAGCAAGAATTGCCTTATCATACTTCAACTTCACTTCCAGGTATAAGTCCCAAAGAATGGAAAGCAGGGACTCACACAGATACACGCACACCAATAGTCACTGCAACATTATTCATCACAGTCAAAAGGTAGGAGCCAGTGTGACTACCAGGGATCGGGGGACACTGGAGGTCACCTTAAATGTTGATATCAAACAATGAAAACATTGAACTTAACCAGTTATTCAATAAATACAATGTCAAACAGGATGCATGTGATTCTTCACCTTCCATAAATTTAGTAGAAACCAAAACCAATACCAAATACTCATACCAGTGGCATATGGAATAGGTGTAACATATCCAGAAAGCAGCTTGGCATCACATAGAAAAGGCATAGAAAATCGACAGGTCAATTGACTTATAAAATCACGACTTCAGATGTATCCTGTGGAAGTAATCTTCCGTTCAAAGATCTAGGCATTGATGAGCCTATTTATTATATTCTTGCTAGTAATAGCAAAGAGTAATTAAATGAGTACACAATAGGGGAACTCTTTAAATTACATTGCGCTCATTCAACGGGATACATTGCAGGCATTGTAAATTATATCGGGTAAAGTTATTTATTCCCATTGAAATAGTCACCACATATTTACGCTGATCAAAGCAGGTTACAGACATGCATGTGTAGCATTTCTTGTCTATGCGATCCTATTCTGTGTTTATACTCACATGTGTTTACATGTCTAGATGACATCTGGAAGATATATATGAGCCTCTTTATAGTGGGTATCTCAGAGGAGCTGGGATTTGGTATGCTTCTCTTCCTTTTGCTTATCTTCACTCTCTTATTCCCATGCAGCGTATTGCTATTATAATAACAATTTAATTATAGGGACACGGGCAATATCATATCCAAGTCACTGTGGATCATGGAAGAAAATAAAAATTTGCCATAGAGTAGGTGACAGGAACAGCAAAAACATGAGGAGAAAGCATAGCATATGTCAGTCCACCAAGTGAATTTAGTTAAACATAAATGTAGTTAAATACCTACATTAGAAAGATTCCAGGATCCCTTTTATAACAATTATATGTTTTATCACTACCTGGTCATTTGCCTAAAACATTGAAAATAAAAGGTTGAGCTGGGAAAGGTGGAGCCTGCCTGTACATCCAGTTACCCAGCAGGTGGGAGCATCAGTTGAGCCCAGGATTTGGAGATTAGCCTGGGCAACACGCTGAGACTCATCTCTACAAATCAAACAAATCAATGAAGGGCTGGCCAACAAGTGACCAACAAGCAAACAAAGGTTAGACTACAGTCATAATACTGAACCGGGAAAGGTAAGGCTCCATGCCAAAATAAGTCAATGCATCTGAACTGGTTGCATGGTAAGAGGGTAAAGGAGAGATTATGAACTTCAGTGTGATCAATGACATAGAATCAAGAAGTAGAAATCATATCCAGAGAGGCCATAAGGATCATTTAAAATAAATTCAACAAAAATGGGCAGCATTATTTTTCAGGCTTTGACACATGCGAAGAGTACACACTCCTTCAGGAATCCATAGAACTTACACAAA
>NW_007250107.1:4675-12540 GCF_000164805.1 Carlito syrichta
GAATAGTCAAAGGAACTCCTGCCATTACCCAACATCTATAATGATCAGCTCATGAGTCTTTATAATTCCCCTGATGATCCCAGGGTAGAGCCACGGTGGGGTAGAGACATCCGCCGGAATGACCCATGCCGACTGTGACGGGGGATGTTAGTGGAACATTTGACTGGGCTCTTCTGGGGTTGCCATTTTGGTCACAGGGGAGAATTTTTGTTTACTCTATGCCAGAGACCTGGGAGTGCTAAGTCCCCAGGTGACATGAGGCTGAATTATTGATCATGTGGTTAACTCGGTTAATTCTGGAACACTTTTCCTCTGAAAGTTCATCTGTTTGTGGTCCCAGTCCAGAGCAGAGGGGGATTTACCAACTCCCCTCCATTGATGCGTCCTGGAGTCTGACTTTCTGCTCAAAAAAGCCACCAAGAGTATGGCCTTTGTTGGCCTCTTCTGCATCAGTGAATGCCCAAGAACAAAAGCTGTGTTCTCCGTTTTTCACAGCACTCTACTTTTTTCTTTCTTTCTCGGATCTCAATTCAATTACAGTGAACTTTATGAGTTTCTTTAATGTGACAATATTACAAAAAATTTCATCTCTCTTGTCTAGTTTTCTTTTTAGGAAAGTGGCTGCTCTGTGTTCACAGTTCACAAAGATAAGCTGCAGAACTCCAGGTAGGCATGACAGGGCTGGGTGTTGAGAGAAATTCCTGCTCTGTCCCCATCCTCTGGGGTCCAGCTTGCAACTGAGAACAGGTAGATTATAGCATTTCTGGCATCTCTTCATATTTCTTCCATTGCTAGGAGACCTTCCTTGACTCCCAGTTTTTACTATTCTTTCTTATCCAGCCAGCAGACCAGAAAATAGAAAGCTAGCCTTAGGCAAGACAGTTAAGAAAGTGTTTCTTCCTTCCATTCCTCTTCCCTTCAAGGAGAGAGGGGTCCACCACATGAATGGGGAGGACTGATCAGATAAGAATCTGAAGGGGATTGTTGAGTATCTGTGGGATATTCCATTACGTTCCATCAATAAACATGGTGCACCTACTGAGCACTCACTCCATGCTAGATGGAAACCTCAAAAGATTGGATGTGTCAGTCTGGGTCTGATATGAAGAGAAAAACCAGGCAGTAATTTAAACAGGGAAAGTTTAATAATGTAGAAAGTATGAAGTATAACAGAGGATTAGAATAATGAGGGATTAGCTATTAAGAAATAAAGGAAATTCTAAAGAATATATGAATTGCAGCTATTAAGAAGGGGCCATACTCTCAGAGCTGGAGTAAGATTCACTTAATGGAGACAAATCACTATGGCACTGCACCGGTGAATATTGCAGTAGATCCATTTCTGGAACTTGTTGGAAATCCTCCATTCAAAACTTGCTGGAAATTCGTCCTCTGCACAATACTGCAAGCCTGTCCTCTAGAATTTACCAGAAATCTGTCCTCCAGGGTGCAGGGGAAAGCTTTGCAACAGTTCCCAGAGAGCACATGGGAACCAGCAGGCATAACCCTCTCCTCTTATAATCTCTCTCCAGGACCTCCAGTCAATTGACAAAAGCTTGATTGTGCCAGTGGCAAAGGAAAAAGTATTCAAAAGGCACACCTCCATTTTCACAGAGAAGACAAAAGTGGGAAAACTTGGAACTGAGAGACAGGACATCAAGAATCAGCACTGTGTACCCTTTCCAGTCCTAGGTTTCTCCATTCATCTTCCTACACACATTTACACTATCGTACATCAGTAGAACAACTCGGTATTTCTGCCTGACAAGATACGCTTTTCCTGCCTGTATCTTTTCATTGATTGATTGATTGATTGATTGATTGTGAGACAGAGCCTCACTTTGTCTCCCAGGCTGGAGTGCAGTGGCACCATCATAGCTCACTACAGTCTCGAATTCCTTGTCTCAAGGGATTGTCCTCCCACCTCAACCTCTTTGGTAGCCAACAATACTGGCATGCACCATCGTGATTGGCTGGTGTTTTAATTTTTATTTTTCTGGAGATGTGGGTCTTCCTTTTTTGCCCAGCTGGTCTCGAACTTCTGGATTCAAGCGATCCTCCAGCTCAACCTCTCAAACTCTAGGATATCAGGTTTCAGCCCAGCCAGGGGCGCACGCTGCACAATTCAGCTTCTGATTGTATGTGTTCAAAGGCTGGCCTTGGACGTGAGTGTGCAATCCAGAAAACATGAAACAGTCTGAGCTCGATTATCAGATTTTTGACGATGGGCTATGAGTGGAGGGCATGTTGAGAAGGGCAGAGTCACACTGGCTCACGTCACCAGTTCATGTATATGAAGGAGATATGACGCAGACACAAATATAGAAAAGCGCCCCTGAAACAGCAGGTAGAAGAGGGGCCAGGCGCTCTAGTCCCAGAGTCGCTGACATGCCGAGCGCTACCGCGCAGCCACAGAACCCTCCCTGGCTTTGCGCGTTTCGCTCCTTCCGTAGGCGCTTTGGTCCCTCCAGGAGCCTCAAAGGCACAGTCCCGACCCGGGCGCAGCTCTTGGCGCCATCGCACCATGTCCAAGGGTGCGTGAGGGGCTCTCACCGCGGTTCTCCTTCTAGCTTGGGCTTCAGACTCTCACCCAGTTGGGACCACACCCACCTCGATGGCCACTCGGTCGACCTTCGGATTGGCTGGTCACGGCAGGGGCATGACCGGGGGAGGTGGCTTCTGGGCACTGGCCACCAGCCGCACATAGGTCGGTGGGACGGTCATGATTGGTCAGCGCTCAGGTGGCCACCCATGAGGAACCCCAATAGCCCTGCCTCCAGGTCCCCTCGTGGTCTTAGGTTGTTGGAAAGGGTCTTGGTGATCCTGGGTCTCTTGGCACCCTCTGGTGGGAGAGAGTAATAGGTTTTTATGATACTACATTTAGACTATGTATTAACATATATGAAATTATCGAAGTATTAATTAAATAATGGAATAAAAATGTCCCGCTTTTTGTTTCTGGAAGGCATTATTTTTGGCTGTGGTCATGATGTACCCTCGTGAATAGAGTATGCTGATTCGCATTTTCTGATTCTTAGTAAGAAAAATTACTAAACGTTGACATTTGTGTGGTGATAGAGGAATTGCTTCCAGATCATATTGCTTTATTGTACTAAAGAAAGAGTTTATGCTAAAATTTTCTTCAGTGAACTTTTGTATATGTGGAAGGAACGTTACTACTTTCTTAAAATTAAGGAAATCAGTTTCCTTATGTCATTACAACTTACTGTGACGTATATCTTTAATTGCTTGGTTACTATAGAAAATACAAATTGAAGTGCAATATCGGTGATTTAAAATAAATTCAGTCCAAAAAGGAGTGCAACAAGGTGAACAGTTTTATAAGGAAAATTTTGTACTTTCTATACAATTGAGAGATTAAAATATTAATCTATCTTTGTGCCATTTTATGTAATATGAGAATGAATGGTGCTCCTAAAACTTCTATAGATTTTCCATAGTGAATTTGGGCAGGATTTAAAAAAAAATGGAATAAACATTTTGATGGTCTCTTTGCAGGGTGTATCTTTACAAGAATGGGAAAATGTATTTACCTTCATATTTTTAGGTAGAATAAAATGATCATTGATATGAACAATATTTAGGTTCTCTTTGAGTGAAGTGGCTAGTGAGATGTAATACTTGATTCTGTAATGTTTTCCTAACATTCCTTTTACTCAGTCTGATTGGTTTGTATGTCCATATGTTCATTTTTCTTCAAGTCCGTGTCTGTGTAAACAAACATAGGAACTCTGGCCCTCATCTGGATCCCAAAAGAATCCAGCAGCTGTCCAACTGCTTGTCCTGGGCTTGGTGAATGTGTTGCGCTGCCAGACTGAGCATGCTTATATGGATTGTGCCCTTCAGACTAAAACTCTTTCTGGATTCTCTAAGCCAGATAATCATGGAGGAGAAGTGATAACTGGTACGCTCATCTAATCCTTTAGTCAGCTTCTTTTCCAAACTTGATTTTAGATTTCCAGAAGGTGAAAATTTTATAATATGTAGGCTAGTCATAGTCTTTGTAATCTATTAACTGTGATATTGCAATATTATTTTTATATGTAACTATATATAATATTATAATTTTTTTTAAACTTTTAACCCTGGTTTGGAAAGTCTATTTTCAAAATAAACAAATGAGGTCAGAATAATACTATAAATTGAGGTAAAGTCATAGATTCTTCCTTTTACATGCGGTGTTAAGCTCAATAGAGACAGAGTAACCTTGGCAGTTATTTTCTAATGTTTATTGAAAACATTCAGATCTAAAAGAAGCTTTAAATAAAAATGTGACTGAACAAGTCATTAAGAGATAAGATACAGCTTGCAGCTTCCATGATTATATGACCACATGCTAAAGCATTTGTTCCCATGGAACGTTTGGAATAGAGGGAAGTGTGATTATAGATCAATGAATTTCTGTTGTTGCTGTTTACTTTATGAATATTCTAAAATGAGAATGTTTTACCAATATAGACAATGGTATTAGAGTCACAGAAACCTATATGATTTAAGCATATTCCTTTATGAATTACGAAGAAAACATTCATTAGACTTATGACACATTTCCTAAATTGATGGGGTTTTTGCTCATGTTGTCTTTCTCATCTCTCCGTGAGATGACACCGATATCTTCTTTTTCCTCCTAGACCCTTTTGATGGGGAAACTCATTCAATCCAGCTCCCTCCAGCGAACGATATATCATTTGCGGTTGTTTACTCGATGTCATCCACCACAGCATGCAGTGTGATAACCATTTCAGTAGCTACCCTTCTAGCTCTTCCTCAGTTAATACTCGCCCTGCAGAGTATGATACAAATAAGTCAGGGGAAAGAAAATGTACATTTTGTGTTCTACTTCTACTTAACTTGAGGGTCTTGTGAGATTCAGGTTTTCCTTGGGTCCCTCTCAAAGTAAACATGTTCGCCACAATGTACGAATTAGAAATATATAACATGTAGTTATTCTTATTCATTCAAAGTGAGAAAGTAATTTCTAGTTGTATTCTAATAAATTTGAAAAACACAGCCAGGTAACCTTTCTTTAGGCCTCCTCCCACTGTGGGAGCTTTTCTGTTTTCTTAATAAATCCTACTTTACGAAAGAAAAGAAAACAATAGAAAATCACAGGCAATGGTTAGTGTTTGGCTTCTTAGTGACTTTCTCTCAGAGTTACACATTTTCCATAAAATGAAAGTGGGGTTTTAGAGTTACTGGCCCGTATAATCCTAAGAAATTTGCAAAGCATGTGGAGCGCTTGGGCTATAAAGATGAAGATTTTATTTCAGTCATCAGGAGATGTGACAAATGCGTGATATGCTTCAATTGAACATGTGAGCCAAAGCTGCCTTTCTTCCATAAAATCCCCAAACTAGTGCCTGAAGAAGAGACTAGGTTTCAGGGAGTCCTGTGGCACCAAACTCTGGTTCCTCGCTTCTGATCCTTACAGTAAGGAAACTCTTTGAGCTGTTTTTTGGGAGAACTTTGTCCCTTGTTCCTCCGACTCGTGAAAGCTAACTATGTGGGACTGATCCTGGCAGGATTGTATGTGGGTCCTTTAAAAGAAGTCGGAGTTCTCAGTTCTTATAGACCCATGGTTTTCTGCTCAGGTGCTGCTGATTCTAGAAATCTGGAGAACCATCACAGACTATCTGTTTAAGTCCAGGGGTTTATTCTTATACTTATTATTTAATTTTTTATTTGGGATTCAGGGGATACACGCACGTATTCGTTACATAGGCATATTGTTTAGTGGTGAGGGTTGGGTCTCAGGTGGCCCATTCTAAGTCCAGGGATTTTAATCACATTCCATTCAAGTGATAAGCGTGGTCACCATCTCTAGCTCCTTTTCTTTCTCTGGTCCTCTCTAGTCATCCACACCTATCTTAATAAACCTTTTCTCCTCTACTTCAGTGAAGTCTCTCATAGCCATCCTCTCTATCCTCTCTCTCGCTCTCTTTTCCCTTGTCTCTTCCCTGCTCCAGACCCCATTAACTTCTTCTCTGATTTAGTAAAGCAATCCTCTAACTGGAATCCTCTTTGCAGTTTCTACCCCTGGTGTAGCTGTCCAAAGAATACCTTTGAAATATGGATCTGATGATGTGACATCCTTGTGAAGTTATGCATGGGGAGGCAGTGGAATGGTAAGAACATAGGAAAGGGTTTGTCAAGTATGGAGCTTGTCAGACCTGGTTCCAGTGCTGTCCTCATAATGCATATACTGAAACTGCGGAAGTCTGACAGGCCTACATTTTAATCCAAATTCTGCTGTGAACTAGCTATGTGCCCTTAGACAATGTACTTGGCCTCTCTGAGTATCAGTTTCCTCATCTTGGTTCTCTTGAGTTGTTAGCCTAGGAGAAATTATTTGTAAACTCTGAGCCTGCATTCATCATGCCTGGTATGAAATAGGAGCTGTAAAAGTTCAGAACTAGGGCGGAGAGGTAAAACGAAGGTTTATGTTCTCAAATGACATTATCCTGTTGTTCCCCCTTCACAAAAGTGGAGGTCATCAAAATTACTAGGAAAACTGGAAGCTGGCTATAAAGAGAACGGCCCCCTATGTGGAAGTGTGTCTATGTATTTGGTAGGTTTTCTATTTCTAAGTGTAATTTGGGAAAAAAAAGTGTTAGAGAAGTTGAAAGAAAAATTTCCTGATTACGTACAGAAAGTATTAAGAATGGCAGTGATACATAACCTTATGCTTTGGAAGATTGTAGAGAAAATACCATTCTTCTTAAATTTGAACACAAGATATTTGAATTTTCAGAATAATCAAATAAATCGGAAAAAGAATCATTGGGGGGAAAAAACACTGTGTGACCATAAGTAATAATAGTTTAGTTTAGTTTAGCTTCAAGGGATATTTGTCCTGGTTTGTTATATGGGTACATTGTGTGATTGTGAGGACTGGGCTTCTATTAAGCCTGTCACTCAAGTGATGTCCGTGGTCCCCAATGGGTACTTTTTCAACCCTTCCCTTGTTCCTTGAGGTTTTATTACGTTCTCTCATAGAAAGTTTAATTTAACATTTTGAAACAGACTTTGAACTGAAACTTTTGCGTTCGCTTTTCCTGTCAGCTTTTAAAGAAGTTGCATCTAATGTTGTGAGATTGATACTGTCTTAATAAGATTGTAGGCCAAATATCTCATTTATCTTGCATTTTTGAATAAGTGACTAAAAATAGTTTTAAAAGACAGACGGCTCATCTTAGGAAAATTTGATTCTGAGAAATCTGGTGTTTGCATATTTTAGCAGAGGTCATTTTTAACACACCTTATAGAATAGATTATACATAGAGAAGCATGTACATGGACTACAGCTGGGTTAATTTTAGTGAAGTTAGCTTGTCTTTACAATCAGTTTCTGGTAAGAAAAGTAAGCATAACCGTTACTCTAGAAGAACCCCTAATGTGTCAAACCCCGTTCCATCCACTACTCTCCCTCATTTCCCACAAGGGAAGCCAACTGTCCTGACTTCTAGTATCATATGCTAGTTCTTTCCATTTTGCAACCTTAAACAAATGGATTAATACAGCATGTACTCTACTTTGATTGGAGAGTTTATTTCCTTTCTATTTAGTAGAATTCCTGATAACGTAGGATTTTGACTGTTCATTTTACTATTTATGTTCTGTAAGTCATATATATTTTTCATTGTCTATGCTTCCATTATTGCCTTCTTTTATGCTAGTTTCCTGTATACCTTTTTATGTCTCCTGTGGTTTCTTTTTTTCCCTATTTCAAAAATTACTTTCTAAGCTTTTGTCTTGGAAATTACAGGTAACATTTCAAAATAGTCAAATCTGGGTTAGATCCAACTTAATTTCAGTATATATCCAAAAACTTTGTTCCAGTTTAG
>NW_007250108.1:0-1025 GCF_000164805.1 Carlito syrichta
TACTTAAGTAGCTGACTTAACTGACCAACTTAACTAGTAAGCTAGTTGACTTTACTACCTGAATTAAATAGTTAACTAACAATTTAACTAGCTGTATAACTAACTGACTTAACTAATTAGCTTGCCAGTTAGTTAACAGACTTAAGTACCTGACTTAAATAGTTAACTAACTAGTGAGCTAGCTGACTTAGCTAGCTAGCTGGTTAGCTAGCTGACATAGCTAGCTGACTTAACTAGTTGGCTAAGGAGATAGCTAGCTGACTTAACGAATTGGTTAATGAGTTAGCTGCCTCTTTTAACTAGTTGGTAAATGAGTTAACTAGCTGACTTAATGTTGGGAGCCAGCCTCGGAGGTCCACATGATTGACAGGGTCCCGGTGGGCCGAAGACCCCGGACCGCAGGGCGAGCCCAGGAAGCTGAGGCCCTCTGTCTTCCACCTTTGCTGTTTGATACGGCTGAAGAAATTCTTTGTAGTCATGGAAGAAGAAAATGGCATGTTTATGCGAAGTACTCACACCTAACCTGAGAATGTCATGGTTCATTTTCCCATTTTCCCACTATGTCGCTTGACCTTTTCTAACATATGCAAGGGTTAAACTCTGAAGCACATCAAGAATGCTTTCTTTCACTTGGTTATAAGTTACTAGATATTGCTTGAGTAAAAAATGATATAAGTATATTCACACCTTATTTGATTTAGAATTATGCAGCTTAGTGGTCAGACATAAGGTTTTCTTAGAAGCACAAGTTTATGGTAAGTTCATTATGGGTTCATTATAAGTTCTAACACTTATCTAGGAGTTATGTAGGTGATTTATAACACTGTCTTCACAGACTTAGGATAAAGATTAATCGTTAAAGTTTTTACTTAATTTTATAGTTAAATTTTAAGTAAACATTTATAGAGTGGGGTTTTCACTGAATTCATAATATACTAATTAGATACTTTTATGATAATTAACTAATACAGAAAGCACCTTGGGGGCCTGGGAAATGTCATAAAAGCTTCTTTTGAGTTTCCTTA
>NW_007250108.1:1938-3166 GCF_000164805.1 Carlito syrichta
AAGGCTTTTTTAATTAGACTAGAGATGTGGAACCGAAATCAAAGTAAACTTTGTATGCATGATGTTTAGTCTAAGTGAAACTCCTTTTACACTTATCTCAGACTCATTAACTGAAAGTAGATACTGTTTTTGGCTTATTCGTTTCTTGTAAAGACCGCTAGATGGTGGTAACTTTTAAAACATATGTACGTGAAGGAATTTTCTTTGTCTTGCCCCTTTTACAAATGCTATAAAAGCTTTCTGTTAACTAATAAAGGATGTCATCTGCTCAGAAAGCAGGTGTCTGGGAATATTGTGCCCATCTTTCGCCTATCCAGTCTCTCCTTCAGGAGATCTCATGACCTGGCAAAAGAAGCTGGACCCCTAAAACTTAACTAGTTGTTTAACTTGTCAGCAAATAGTTAGTTGAGCTAACTTGTCAGCTGACAAGTTAGCAGACTAGTCGGTCGATTGGTTAGCTGGCTTTACTAGTTGGCAGTCTAGGTGGCTGACTGGTTAGCTGGCTTAACTAGTCGGCCCACGAGTGAGCCAATAGGTAAACTGACTTTATTAATTGTCCATCGAGTGAACCAACATGTCAGCTGACTTAACTAGTCGGCTGGCGTGTGAGTTGACTGGTCAGCTGACTTAAGTAGTCAGCCAGCATGTGAGCTGACTGGTCATCTGAACTTAGCTGGTGAGTGAGCTGACTGGTCAGAGGACTAACTAGTAGGCCAGCAAGTGAGCCATCCTGTGAGTCAACTTAAGTAGTCAGCCTGCGTGTGATGTGACAGGTGAGCTGGCTTAACTAGTCAGCTGTCAATCGAGCTGAATGCTGAGCTGACTTTACTCGACTGGTGAGCAAGCCGACTAGCTAGCTAACCTGTTGGCCTGTGAGCAAGCCGACAAGTTAGTTGACCTGCTGGCAGTTGAGGGAGACGACTAGTAACCTGACCTGATGGAAAGTGAGTGAGCTCACTAGTTAGATGACCAGCTAGCTGAGTTGATAGCTGACTAGTTAGCTAAATAACTTGTCGATTTGTTAGCTGACTTAACTAGCTAGCTGACTAGCTAACTGGCTATCTAGCTGATATAACATGATAGCAAACTAGCTGTCTAACTAGCTGGCTTAACTAGCTAGCTGAATAGCTAGCTGAGTTGCTAGCTGACTTAATTAGCTAGCTGGATAGCTAGCTGACTTTATTAGCTGACTAGGAAGTTAGCTGGAGCGCTGGCTAGCCAGCTGACT
>NW_007250108.1:3581-5058 GCF_000164805.1 Carlito syrichta
GAAGGCTAACTAACTGACTTAACTAGATGACTTAACTAGATAGCCATATGGCTAGCCACCTGGCTTAACTACCTAGCCACATAGCTAGCCATACATCTAGCCAGCTAACTTAACTCGCTGACATAACTAGGTGGCCATCTGGCTAGCCAGCTGACTTAATTAGCTAGTTACCTACCTATCCAAGTGGCTAGCCAGCTGACAACTAGCTGACTTAACCAGGTAGCCACCTGGCTAGTGAGCTGACTAAATTAGCAGGTGACCTAGCTAGCCAGTTGGCTAGACACTTGAATAAATTAGCTGACTTAACCAGCTAGCCAGAAGGTTAGCCAGCAGACTCAACTAATTGACTTAACTAGTTAGCCAGCTGTCTAGCCAGTAGACATAACTAGCTGACAACACTAGCTTGCCTGGTAGCTAGCCAGCTGACTTAACTAGCTAGCTACCTAACTAGCCAGCTGGGAATCCCACTGAATTAACTAGCTGACTTAAATAGTTAGCCACCTGGCTAGCCAACTGACAACTAGTTCACTACCTAGCTAGCCAGCAGGCAAGCCAGCTGACTTAACTAATTGATTTAAATAGCTAGTAAGCTGGCTGAACAGCTGACATAACTAGCTAGCAAACAAGCTAGCCAGCTGTCTAACAATTGACTAACTAAGTTACTTAACTAGCTAGCCAGCTGGCTATTTAGCTGGCTAGCTGACTTGCTGATTGAGCTGATTAGCAAGCTGACGACCCAGCTGACTTAATGAGCTAGCTGTCAAGCAAGCTGACTAGTTAGCTGACTAGCTAGCCAGCTACCTCAGTAGCTAGCCACCCAACAGACCAGCCTGCTAATGAGCCGTCTTAACTTGCCAGCCACCTAGCTAGCCTGTTGGCTAACCAGCTGACTTAACTATATAGCCATCTGGCTAGCCAGCTGACTAAACTAGCTATCCATCTAGCTATCCAGCTGGCTAGCTAGTTAACTTAAATCACCGACTTAACTAGCTCTCTACCTAGTTATCCAGTTGGCTAGCTCACTGAAAAAACTAGCTGACTTAATCTGCTAGCCAGCTGGCTAGCCAGCCCACTCAGGTAGCTGACTTAACTAGTTATCCAGCTGGCTAGTCAGCTGACTTAACTAGCTGACATCACTAGCTAGAGAGGTGATTAACCAGCTGACTTAACTAGCTAGATACCTACATATCCCACTGGCTTACCAGCGGACTTAACTACCTAACTTCCTAGCTAACAGCTGGCTAGCGAGCTGAGTTAACTAGGTGACTTAAAGAGCTAGCCAGTTGGCAAACCATCTGACTTAACCAGCTAGCTACCCAAGCTAAGCAGTTTGGTAGACAGCTGACTTAACTAGCTGACTTAACTAGCTAGCCAGCTGATGTAACCAGCTGACTTAACTAACTAGCTACCTCGAAAACCAGCTGACTTTACGAGCTCACATAACTAGCTAGCTTCATAGCAAACAATCTAACAAGCA
>NW_007250109.1:0-721 GCF_000164805.1 Carlito syrichta
GGTTACAACAATCAAGAGGAGCAGAAGTTTGCTGGGAATCTATAATGACACTGTCCTTTCAAGTGGCAAAGTTCTCTGAAGAATTTGGAGAACTAGAACCCCAGATTCCAGATAAGCCCTTATAACGGAGCCCTGTAGAAATGGATTGAGGCCTACCATAACCCACATTCCTTTTTTATTATCAGTAAGATGTCAGGACGTTTTCTGGTGATGTGGAAGTAAAAACTCTTAGATACTAATACACATACGCCAAGAAGTTTCCCAGGGACCTGGAATCGAAGATTGCTGGTTCCCCCTTAAGAATACATCCTAAATATGTGAGAACCCCTAATCCCACAATTCTCAATGTGAAAACGAATGTCCATCAGTAGTTTCTGGACTACGAGGTAAACCTGAATACAGTGATCACATTAATAAATGGCAGATGATTGCGTGGATTGAGGAATCTGGCCTTACAGGACCCTGTGAAACAAACGAACCAGTAGTTCAGAATCTCAGTTACAACTATCAAGAGGTGCAACACGTTCCTGGGGATCAGCAATGCCCGATTTGTGGTATGCATATAGGACGTTCCTCTGAATAATATGAGAACCAGGACTCCCAGATCCCATATTAGCGTTTGCTAAAGTCCCTGTCAATTCCTAAGTATGAGCACTGCCTGAAGCCACGAATAATTTAGCAAATGCCCAGATGTTTGCAAGTTACATGGAAACCGAGTTTG
>NW_007250109.1:1856-9111 GCF_000164805.1 Carlito syrichta
CCACAAGTTTCCCAGGGACAGAGAATCCGTGATTCCTGGTTACATTTAAATATACTTACTAAATATTTGGCAACTGCGAAACCCTCGGTCCCTCTCAAAATAAAAGGACAAATGGATGTTTGAGAATTACAAGGTTCATCTTGAGACAAAGAGTTACATTCAAATATGGCGAGATGATCCCTTTTGTGCTGGAATCTGGCCTTAGTTGTCCTGAAGATCCTAGCAGTCTTGTAGTCCCAGATACCCCTTTAGAACTATCAAGAGGACCAGAATGTTGCTGGAGTCCTGAATTGACTGATTCCTAGTATCTACATGCTAAAAAGCTCCAAACATGAGGGAAGCACGAAGCCCTGATTCTCGTTTTTCCAATAGAAGATGTCCTGAGCATGTTTTCAGATTGAGGACTCGTGTAACACAGATTCCTTATTCTCCCTTCACTGGAGGCCGTGTAGTGTACTGTATATGAGGACTTCCTTTCCCCTGATATCTGTTTTGAAACCCTGATTCTTGTTTAGCCCTTAGCAAGACGCCATGTAGATTTTGTGATTGAGGAGCTGCGTAAAACAGATTCCTTATTTTTCCTTAGGAAGAGGCCTCGATGTTTCCTGTTACCCACATTTCTGCTTCGAATCTCTTATTCTTGTTTAGCCCTTAGCAAGAGGCCCTGTAGTTCTTTTGGGATAGAGAACACGTGTAACCCAGATTCCTTATTCTTTCTTGGCAAAAGGCCATGTATTTGCCTGTATATGAGAACATCATTTCTGCAGATTCATACTTCAAAAACCTTGATTCTTGTTTAGCTCTTAGCAAGACGCCCTGAAATTTTTTAGGGATTGAGGACACGTATAACCCAGATTCCTCATTCTTCTTAGCAATAGGCAGTCCGTTTCCTGTATTTGAGGACTCCCACTACCCAGATTACTACATTAAATCCTGATTCACGGTTACCTCTTAGTAAGACGTCCTGTGGATTTTTGGGCTGAGGACTCATGCAACCAAAATTCCTTATTCTTCCTTAGCAAGAGGCCGTGTACTTTCCTGTATGTGACGACTCCCATTACCCAGATTACTGCTATATTCTCAGCGAGGCACTGGGATATTTTCTGGTGACCTAGAATTCCAGTTGTTTGGATATCAAGAGAAAGACTCCCATAAGGTTATTGGGGAACTGGAATCCAAGATTCCTGGTTCCCCATCACAAGACCTCGCCAAAATGTGGACTCTCCTAAACCCATGTCCCAATTCCCACCAGCCTGACCACAAGAAATTTCTGAAGTTTGAGGTAACCTGAATCGAGGAATTTTGTATGAATACGCCATTTGACTCCTGGGGTACCTGATTATGGTCCTAGATGTTCATAAGACACAAAAGGATATTTGGGCCAGATCCTCGATTACAACTATCAAGAGAATAGAATGTTCCTGGGGATCTGTAATGACTGATTAAGGGTATCTAGGGAGTTAGAGGCTCTGAAAAATGTAGGTACCCTGAAGCAAAATTGCTGTTTAAACCTTATCAATAAGCCCTGTAGATTGTTCAAATGAGAACTCCTAGAACCAGATTTTCTGTTCGTTCTCAGCAAGATGCCCTGATTTTCCCACGTGATGTGGATCCAAAAACTCTGTATACAAATAAGCACATGCCCAGAAATTACCTAGGGTGGTGGAATCCATGAATCCTGGTTACCCTTAAAAGTACGTAATATATATTTGGCAACCTCAAAACAACAGGTCCCTATCAGAGTAGAAGAACAAACAGAAGTTTTAGTGTTACAAGGTACATCTTAGGGCAATAGTTACATACAAATATGGCGATAAAATCCTTTGGGTCCCGGAATCTGCCCTTTGTTGTCCCAAGGAGGCCAACAGACTTGATGGTACACATTATCAGTTACAACTATCAAGAAGACCAGAAGGTTGCTGAGAATCTATTTGAAAAAATTGTCATATCCAAATGGCCTGTAGCCCTAAAGAATATGTGGAAATACAATCCCAGATTCCAGATTATCCCTTATAAACTGTCCATGTAGAATTCTTGGAATGGCGATCCCCGTAACCCAGATTCTTTTTGTTCTTAGTAAGACTCCTGGAAGCTACCTGGCGACGTGGAAGTACAAACTCTTATCTACCAATAATCATAATCGCAAAAGGTCAGAAGGGCCCTGGAATCCAAGATTCCTGGATCCCCTTTAAGAATACGTCTTAAATATTTGGGAACACCTAATCCCAAGTTACGAATATCAATCTAAAATTCCAGTAGAAGTTTGTGGATTAGGATGTAAATCTGAAGTCAGAAATCACACGAAAAATGGCGACATGATTCCTTGGGTTGTGGAATCTGGCCTTACAACCTCCTGCAAAAAACCGAACAGATGGACAGATTTTCTGTTACAACTAAGAAGAGGAGCAGCAGGTTCCTGGGAATCGGTAAAGACAGATTTGTGGTATGTATACAGGAATTAGTTCTGAAAAGTGTGGGGACTGGGACTCTAAATTCCTGAGTAGCATTTTAAAAATTCCTGTAGGCTTCTAGGATGAGAACTACCTTAAGCTAGGGAAAAATTAACAACTGCCCAGAAGTTTGCTGGTCACATGCAAACTGATTTTACTTGTTCCACCTTGGTAAAATGAGTAGAATCTTTCTTGGGACATAGTCTCCAAGATTCCTGTTTTATTCTCAGAAGGACGACCAGATATTTCCCCGTTTCCTAGAAGTCCAGACAGGTGACTCCCAACAGAAAGACTCCAGAATTCTCCTATGCACTTGTAAACCAAGACCCTGGTGCCCTCCTAAAATTACCTTCTAAACATGGTGCAACATCTAAACCCAGGGTCCTAATTCTGAATAGCTGATCTACCAGAAGTTTCTGGAGTACAAGGTAACCCTCAACTTAGGGCTTACATTCAAAACACCTGAGGTTATTACTTGTGTCCTGGAATTTAGCGTTAGAGGATCCAGAATCTAAATGGACTTGTAGTGCCATATTTTCGTTTAAACTATTGAGAGGACCAGAATGATGTGGGACTTCTGGAATGAGTGATTCCTAATATGCAAATAGTTTCCAGCTCTGAAAAATATGTGGACGTCGAAATCCAAGTCTTGTAGGCCTTAGCAAGACTCCCTGAAGAGTTTTGGAATTGAGGACTCGTGTAACCTACATTCATTATTCTTCCTTAGCAAGAGCCCATATAATTTCCTGTATGAGGACTCCTATTCCCCCAATTCTTGCTTCGAAATTCTGATTCTTGTTTAGCCCTTAGAAAGAGGCCCAGTAGACTTTTGGCATTGAGGTCTCTGGAAAACCATTCCTTATCCTTTCTTAGGTAGAGGCTGTGTAGTTTCCTGTATATGAAGACTCCCATTACCGAGAGACCTGCTTCGAAACCCTGATACTTGTTTAGCCCTTAGAAAGACGCCCTGTAGGTTTTTCAGATCAAGGTCATGTGTCATCCAGATTCCTTCTTCGTCCTTAGCAAGAGGCTGTGAAGTTTCCTGTATATGAGTACTCCCATTCCCCAGATTCCTGCTTCAAATCCCTGATACTTTTTCTCCCTTAGTAAGACTCCCTGTAGGTTTTTGGGATTTGAGGACTCCTGTAACCCATTTCCATATTCTTCTGTAGTAAGAGGCTATGTAGTTTCCCGTATATGAGGATTCCCAATTTGCAAATTCCTGCTTAATTCTCAGTAATATCCGAGATATTTCCGGGTGAACCTAGAATCCAGTTGTGTGGATATCAATAGAAAGACTCCCATAGAGTACCTGGGAACTGTAATCCAAGCTTCCAGGTTCCCCTTAACAAGACATCATAAAAATATGTAATATTCTAAGCCCAATATCCCAATTTACACCAGCCTGACCACAGGAAATTTCGGTATTTTGAGGTAACCTGAAGTGGTGGATTTTGTGGCAAAATGCCAGTTGATACCTGGGGAACTGGATTATGGCCGAAGTTGTGGATAAGAAACAAACAAAAATGTAGGTTCAGATACTCAATTACAACTATCGAAAGGACTGGAATCGCTTGGTTCTGTAATAAGAGATTTTAGGTATCCACATAGCAAGTAGTTCTGTAAAATGAAAGGACATACAAGCCCACAGTCCTCATTAAACTTTATCAAGAGGCCATATAGATTTCGACAAATGAGGACACCTGAACCCACATTCTCTTCTCGTTCTCAGCATGATTCCCTGATTTTCCCTGGCAATCTGTATTCCAAATTCTGTATGCAAATAAATAGATGCCCTACTGTTAACCAAGGACGTGGAATCCGTGATTTCTGGTTATCTTTAAAAATATCTACTACATGCTTAGCAACCCCAACACCCCAGGCAATATCAAATAGATTCAGCAACGGAAGTTTTAGAATTACAGGGTACATCTTAACACAACAGTTACACACAAATATGGTGAGATGATTCCTTAGTCCTGTAATCTGCCTTTAGTTGTGCCAAGAAACCCAACTGAATTGCTCGGACTGGTTCTTGGTTACAACAATCAAGAGGACCAGAAGGTTGCTGGGAATATATGACACTTTTACTTTCCAAGTGGCAACATGCTGTGAAGAATTTGGAGAACTAGAAGCCCAGATTCCAGATAAGCCCTTATAACGGAACCCTGTAGAAATGGATTGAGGCCTCCCATAACCCACATTCCTTTTTTTATTATCAGGAAGACGCCCGGACTGTTTCTGGTGACATAGAAGTACAAACTCTTACATACCAATACACATACGCAAAGAAGTTGCCCAGGGACCTTAAATCGAAGATTGCTGCTTCCCCCTTCAGAATACATCCTAAATATGTGGGAACTCCTAATCGCACAGTCTCAAGGCGAAAACGAATGTCCAGCAGTAGTTTCTGGACTACGAGGTAAACCTGAAGCCAGTATCACATTAACAAATGGCAGATGATTGCGTGGATTGTGGAATCTGGCCTTACAGGACCCTGTGAAACAAACGGACCAGTAGACCAGAATCTCAGTTACAACTATCAAGAAGTGCAACACGTTCCAGGGGATTGGCAGTGCCCGATTTGTGGTATGCATATAGGACGTTCCTCTGAATAATATGAGAACCAACGCTCCCAGATTCCAGATTAGCATTTTCTAAAGCGATTCCTAGGTATGACCACTGCCTGAAGCCACGGATAATTTAGCAAATGCCCAGATATTTTCAAGTTACATGGAAACCAAATTTCCTGGTTCCTCTTTAGTAAAGCGTGTAGAAAATTGCAAGGGACACAATGACCCATAATCCTATTTCATTCTAAGCGAAACGATGAGTTGATTCCTGTTGGCCTGGAAGTCAAGATTCTTGTATACCATAGAAAGATGACTAGAATCTCCCTGGTGACGTGGATTCCTATGATTCCTGGTTCTCTCCCAATAATACCTCCTAAAAAAATTGAACGCCTAAACCCAAAAGTCCTAATAACGAACAGTGGAGCCACTGTAGTTTCTGGAGTATGAGGTAACACAGAGGTCAGGGTTTACATAAAAAAAATCCGAGAGAATTACTTGTGTCATGGATCTGGCATCAGAGGTTCCGAGTATCTAAATGGACTTGTAGTGCCAGATTCTCTTTCACAAATATCAAGAGTTCCAGAGTGTTGCTGGAGTCCAGGAATGATTGATTCATAATATCCACATAACAAATTGCTCTAAAATATGAGGGTTGTTAGAAGCCCTGATCTTGTTTAGCCCTTAGCAAGACGCACTCTAGATTTTCAGTATTGAGGACCCATGTAGCCCAGATTCCTTATTCATCCTTCAAAAGCGTCATGAAATTTTCTGTATATGAGGACTCGCGTTACCCAGACTCCTGCTTCATTCTGAGCAAGACACAGAGATATTTCGTGGTGATGTAGGATTAAGTTGTTTGGATATCAATTGAAAGACCCCCAGCAGTTTCCTGGGCAATTAGAATTCAAGATTCCTGGTTCCATTGTACAAGACACCCTAACAATATGGGGACCTAGAAGCCCATATTCCAGATTAAACTTCATCAACAGGCCTTGTAGACTTCAGCGTATGAGAACTCCAGGAACCCGGATTCCCTTCTCGTTCTTAGCAAGATGCCTTGATTTTCCCTGTTGATGTGCATTCCAAAAGTCTGTATACAAAAAGACAGATGGCTACAAGCTTCCAAGGAACAGGGAATCCGTGATTCCTGGTTACCTTTAAAAATAATTACTAAACACATGGCAACTGCAAAAACTCTCAGCCTCTCTCACAATAAAAGGACAAATGGAAGTTTTAGAATTACAATGTTCATCTTGATACCAAGATTTACATCCAAATATGGTGAGATGATCCCTTTTGTGCTGGAATCTGGCCTTGGTGTTCCCGAGGAACCTATCGAACTTGTAGTGCCAGATACCCGTTTAGAACTATCAAGAGGACCAGATTGTTGCCGGAGTCCTGAATTGACTGATTCCTAATATCCACATGCTAAATAGCTCCAAAACATGAGGGGAGCTCGAAGACCTGATTGTTGTTTGTCCAGAAGCAAGATGTCCTGAGAATTTTTTCGGATTGAGGACCCATGTAACACAGAATCCTTATTCTTCTTTCGCTGGAGACCGTGTAATTTCCTGTATATGAGGACTCCCTTTCCCCAGATTTCTGTTTTGAAACCCTGATTCTTGTTTAGCCCTTAGCAAGACGCCATGTAGATTTTGTGATTGAGGAACCGTGTAAAACAGATTCCTTATTTTTCCTTAATAATAGGCTGTGAAGTTTCCTGTTATGAGGATTATTACCCACATTCCTGCTTCGAATCCCTTATTCTTGTTTAGCCCTTAGCAATTGGCCCTGTAATTCTTTTGGGATAGAGAACACGTGCAACACAGATTCCTTATTCTTTCTGAGCTAAGGCCCATGTATTTGCTTGTATATGAGGACCCCATTTCCGCAGATTCATGCTTCAAAAACCCTGACTCGTGTTAAGCCCTTAGGTAACTTTTTTAGGGATTGAGGACACGTGTAACCCAGATTCCTCATTCTTTCTTAGCAATAGGCCTTCCAGTTTCCTGTGTTTGAGAACTTCCTCTACCTAGATTCCTACATTAAAAACCTGATTCATGGTTAACTCTTAGTAAGAAGCCCTGTGGATTTTTGGTTTGAGGACTTGTGCAACCAAAATTCCTTATAATTCCTTAGGAAAAGACTGTGTAGTTTCCTGTATATGAGACTCCCATTACCCAGATTCCTGCTACATTCTCAGCAAGCGCTGAGATATTTCCTGGTGACCTA
>NW_007250109.1:10333-10848 GCF_000164805.1 Carlito syrichta
AATGGCGACATGATTCCTTGGGTTGTGGAATCTGGCCTTACAGCCTCCAGCAAAAAAAGCTGAGCAGATGGCCAGATTCTCTGTTACAACTAAGAAGAGGAACAGCAGGTTCCTGTGAATCGGCAATGACAGATTTGTGGTACGTATACAGGAATTAGTTCTGAAAAGTGTGGTTACTGGGACTCCAAATTCCTTATTAGCATTTAGAAAATTCCTGTAGGCTTCTAGGTATGACAACTATCTTAAGCCAGGGAAAATTAACAACTGCCCAGAAGTTTGAGGGTCACATGCAACCTCATTTTTCTTGTTCCACAATGGTAACATGAGTAGAAGCTTTCTGAGGACATAGTGTCTGAGATTCCTGTGTCGTTCTCAGAAGAACGACCAGATTTTACCCCCTTTCCCTAGAAGTCCAGACAGGTGGCTCCCAATAGAAGGACTCCAGGATGCTCCTGTGGAATTGTAAACCAAGATCCTGGTGTCCTCCCCAAAATAACTTCTAAACATTGTGTAAC
>NW_007250110.1:0-1035 GCF_000164805.1 Carlito syrichta
AGCCTAACCTAGTGCCCGGGAGACAAGTATGAGTCACCCGGCTGACACCGCTCCCCAGAAAGTTTAAGAGTCATGCACTCCCTTTCCCTGAGCTGGCCCCTGGGATGAGGGAGAGGGTTCACCCTGGGGAACAAGGCAGGCAGATGAATGGGTGCCCCAGCAGAGACACACCCCTGCACCAGTGGCTCCCATGGGGGAGGGCTCAGTGGGTAGCTTCGGCTACCATCTCCAGTGTCCCAGGTTATCAGAAGTGAACGGGGCTCACTTCTGGGCAGGAGCCTTATGCCAATCATCACGGCACTCTGGGAGGCTGAGGCGAGAGGATGACCTGAACCCCTCCTCTCGAGACCAACTTGGGCCCCATGGTGAAACGTCACCACTACAAGTAGCCAAAAAAGTGAGCTGATCGTGGTGGCACTCGCCTGTAGTTCTGCACACTCGGGAGGCAGTTTCAGGGGTTTCTCCGGACCCCAGGCTGTGCAGACCCCTGACCCTGCACTTCGGCTTGGGCATCAGGGTGGAACTCCGACTCAAAATAATAATACCAACGACCATCACCACCAACACAAGCCCTGCCACCCAGCGTGAGGATTTATTCTCAGGGATGGGACAGTTAAAGGTACTTTCCTGCCTGACGTTCATAGGAGGTTTCAAAGGTTGCCACTGGGCAAGTGCAGCCCATACCTATAGAAACACACCACTGAAGGCCTGTCTCCACCCTCCACATGTGCCGCACGTCAAGGAGACATTTGAGCTCAAGGAACAGATTTCCCTGAGCTAGGGCGGTTGTCAGGTACAGAGCAATCAAGACGGTCTGGCAACGCTGCAGACTGCCCAGGTTATAGTCACTCTGTCTGCCACCTTTGGGCAGGGGGAGGGCACCTTCCTCTCCCAATCACTACATCCTCCCTCGCCTAGGCAGACCTTTCCCTGGGAGCTGAGGACCCGTCATGATGCATGTGGGAGGCCTATTTTTGACGCTGAAGTCTCCATCCACCGGGCTGGGGTACAGTGGCAAGATAGTGGCTCCCGTGG
>NW_007250110.1:1437-3349 GCF_000164805.1 Carlito syrichta
CATTCTATTGGCAAGGGTAACAGAAAGGAATGCCCCAGGATGGAGACCACTCCATACCACATAAACAGGACCGTGGGCACCACCATGTGCTACTCCAGTGTTTGCGTTCTGGGGAGTGATGAGGTCTCGATATGTGGACCAGGCTGGTCTCAAACTCCCGGGCTCCAGTGGTCCCTGCCTTAGCCTCCCAAAGTCACAGTCCAACTGTCTGCCGATTCACCATCTTTTGGGAACTCTAGGCACAAGGCTGGGGCCTCCTTCCCAAATGATCTCTATCTATTCATGATGATCCCAACTCCATACAGAACTAGATGCTCTTCTTTTTTTTTCTCTTTTCCTTTTTTTCTTTGAGTCGGAGTCTCACTCCATCACTAAGACTAGAAGGCAGTGGCTCGATCCCAGTCATCACAGCTGTGGCCCGCTGGGCTCTGACGAGACTTCCCTGGCCTTCTGAGGAGCCGTAAAGAAAGGTGCATGCCACCACACCCACCTTATTTGAGATGGAGGGTAGAGAAGAGGTCTCACTGAGTTTCCTGGGTGGGTTTCGGCCCGTGGGCTCAGGTTGGCTGCTGGTCTCGACCTCACAAAGTGCTGAGATGACGAAGTTGAGCCCCCTAGCCGGGCCTCTATCCTTTGTCAAAAATGAACCAGGAGGTCTGGTGTGGCGGCCCATGCCTGGAATACCAGCAATCTGGAAGGCCGAGGAAAGAGGATGGCTGGAACCAAGGAGCCCAAGGCCAACCCGGGTCATGCAGGGTGACCCGTCTTCATGATCTTCCAAACCTGTCTCCACACTCATCCAAACAGGCGTTCTGGGGTCATGGTGACTATCGTCCCTGACACTCTGGGGGCTGAGACTGGGGGATCACCAGAGCCCACGATTTGGAGGCTGGGGGTGAATGAAGGTCACATTCCCAGGGCCCAGCTTGGGCCACAGAGCCAGACACTGTCTCAAAAACATCAGAATCTTACACAAATTCTCAACTGCGCATGGTGTGTTCACAGGGCGACTGACTTTAGAGCCAGGAAAAATGGGATTGGTGGGGAAGAAATGTCTTCGGGGTGAGGCATGTGACCCTGGTCTTTCTTGGCGGAAGGTCCTTGTTGCAGAATCAGAGTGTCAGCCAGCCTGGGGCACATTTCTCCCGTCAGAGAGGATAGCTGGCAGGCACATGGTCAGGGAGCCTTGAGAAATCCCGAACCAAAGCAGGGAAAGCCAATGGGAGGTTTGAGGCTGGAAGGTGCTGTACTTGGGGAACCCTCACATTTGGGGGGGGGCAGGGGAAAGAACTGAGGGCAAAAAGTTTACAGGAGAATGGATTTCTTGCTTGCCTGCTTGCTTGCTTTCTTTCTATCTTTGTTTCTTTTATTTCCTCACTAGGTTGCCCAAGAAGCTCTCAAACCACCCAACTCGGGTCATCCTCTCGGCCTAGGCTCCCAAACTGCTGCTAACACAGGTTTTCCATTTGTTTGACACCCAAGTCTTCTTCCCTAGTCTTGAACTCTGGGCCGGAGGTGGTACTCACGACGAGGCCTGCCCTCACCCAAGGTTTTCTGGGTTTTCCTTGGTGTTGAAGTGGGGGTTTGCTATGGTGTCCAGCCTGTTCTTGAGCACCCAGACTCCGGTCATCTTCCCTTCTCGGCCTTCCCGAGTGCTGAGGAGACAGGAATGAGTCATCTGGCCATACCCATCCCCCCGAATGTTTGAGAGTCTTGACCTCCCTTTCCCCGAGGCAGCCACTGGGAGAAGCGAACAGGTTCACCCAGGGGAACCAGACGGGTGGAGGTGTGGGCACACCAGTGGAGACATGCACCTGCACCAGGTGCTCCCCATGGGGGAGGGCTCCGCAGGTGACTCCGGCCCCACTCTCTGGGGTCCTAGGAAGTCAGATGGGAGTGAGGCTCACGGTGG
>NW_007250111.1:0-662 GCF_000164805.1 Carlito syrichta
GTAGTCAAAAGGCATGTGAGACAGCCAGTATAGACCATCCTCTTAACACTTTATAAAGGCAGTCTTGAAAAACTCACTTTTTACACACTTGTTATTTTCTTAGTGAACGTATAACACCTTGTGTATGATTCTTTATAAGCTTAGTTTTCATTATATAACTGCATCTCTATTGTGAAGACCTTGAGAGTATATTTGAATAATGTCTAGAACAAAATATGCATTTAGCAAATGGTTCTTAAATGAATGAGTAAATGAATATGGAGAGTAAAGCAGAAGGGAAGGCTATAAGACTGTCCTGTTCCAGTGACACTTTAACAGTAATCGATTCTGGACAAGATCTGGAGATCTATCACCTATAAGTTAGAAATTCAGAATTAGAGTCATAGAATAATCAATGAAATAGGCCTATGAGCAACACTTAAATACTAAGTAATCATTATCAAAGTCATTTATTTCTCCCTACTGTTGATAAATTAATTCACATCATTTTGTGTGAATGCATTCAAAATCGTGCCTCCCCCCCACACAAAAAATAAGCAAGAAAATGTATAGTATGTGTACATTCTTGAAAATTGTGCACCTAACTGGGAAAATGTGTGCACGTGTTGTATGTTTGTATATGTGTGAAAGGAATAGTGAGGGAGGAGGGAGAGAAAGAGAGA
>NW_007250111.1:1698-2460 GCF_000164805.1 Carlito syrichta
CCTCAGCAAGTAACTTGAAAGTAACTTGACAGTTTTTCCATGGTTCATCACCATGAGAACCTGCTAGGGCTCCTGGGGGTAAAATCAATAACTACAGTGGTCCTCAAAATATTTGGCCCTTAGTAGTTCCTTCTCATGAGATTCTACATTCACTTTTTAGCAATTCATTAAAATTACTATTTAGATCTTTCTCTGTTTTATGACTCCAGTGTCTTCTGTTCTAGCTAAGCTGAACTTGGCAGTGATTCTCTGTATTATTCTCACAGTTCTCCAGATTTCCACCTGGCAGTTTTCATTGACTTCAATTCTTTGAAAGATTCTTAGTATATATATAAATGTCACTGTTCTTCTGTTTGTTAAAAATAAATATAAATCCAACTGATATTAAACAAACTTAATGATATTGTTGCCTTTAATGAGATTTATCATTCCTCAAACTTAGGAATCTACCCACCTTAAACATTTTAAGAATTTTTAAAAATGTCTACATATATATATATGGGCTGGGTTTTGGCAATCCTTCCGCCTCAGCCTTCCAAGTAGCTGTAACTACAGGTGCGCACTACCACGCTTGGCTAATTTTTTATTTATTGTGGAAATGAGGTATCACCAAGTTGCCCTGGTGGGTCTCGAACCCATGGGCACAGGCAATCCACTCACCTCAGCCTCCCAAAGGTGTGGGATTACAGGCTGAGCCACCGAGCCCAGCTATAATTTTTAAATTAGTGCTGCACTCTATTCTTTTTTTTTTTTTTTTTTTTT
>NW_007250111.1:3136-3866 GCF_000164805.1 Carlito syrichta
CCGAGCCCGGCATGCACTCTATTCTATAGTAAGTAAATATGTATTTTCAGATTTCTCAATGAGTTTGTATTATGCATTAGAAAAACAATCTGAATTACTGGCATAATTTGTCATGTTTAACATGTACAAGCCCATGATAAAAATTATTGCTATAAATATTTCTTAGTATGTAAATTAAAATTATATTGCTTAAAGTCTCATTGGCTTTTACTTGGCTGCTTTTTTTGTTTGTTTTTTGAGTTGGAGTGAAAGGCACAGGGAACAGCCAGAAGGACGTCTCCCGGGATGGCACCAACCCTATAGGGAACCTAACAAAGACAACAAAGGCCATAAATTCCTGCCTTTCCCACACGCGTGAAACTTAAACTCATGCACAAATATTATCTCCCTATAAGAATACTACCTCATAGCTCCCTCCAATAAAAACCCTAAGATGGCTCTGCCTGGCATGGCCAGGCTCAGAGAGCACAGGCTGCCCCCTCCCAAACCGATACAGACCTCTCTCTCACCCTCTCTCTCTCACTCCCCTTCCCACCAGGCAGTTACAGACCTCCTTCCCTCTCTGTAGCCACAGCTCTAATAAATCTCTTGGCATCAAAGGGTATTGAGTCTCACTGGTGCCATCGTCCTTCATTGGTGCCATGACCGGTCGGGACCCCTCTCGCCTAAGGCGAGGTCCCATCCCGTTGCCAGTGGCACTCGCCCCTTGAGGCCTTCACCCACTTTCTTG
>NW_007250111.1:5104-6281 GCF_000164805.1 Carlito syrichta
CCCTCAATCCTGATATTATCAGGGATTTATATAACTTTTGTAAGCATTCAGAAAGGTGGGAGGAGATTCCCTATGTCCAATCCTTTTCTCTCCTCCATGAACATCCTCGGCTGTGTCTCACCTGTAACCCCTCTACCCTCCACCCCCAACTCATGCTAGTATCTACTGCTTCCCCTGTAACTTCCCTTTCTCCCATTGTTCCAAGCACATGTAAGCCTCCTCCTCTAGATTCCCCTCCTGCTGCAGACCCTGCAAATTTTATTTCTGCCCCCTCTTCCTCCATCTCAGATTTCGAGCCTGCAGATGAACCTCCCCTGTACAGGCAATGCAAGGCTCCCCCGCCCCCCTCCAACCCCTCCCACTTCTGCTCCAGAAGTTCAACCTATATATCCTCCCCTTCCAACCACTCCCCAGTGCAGTCCTCTGGTAACCCAATCCAAGGCCACATCGGTGGTCCTAGTGCCCCTCTGCGAAGTAGGAGGTGCAGAGGGTATCGTCCAGGTGCACGTCCCCTTCTCTATCTCAGACCTCTCACAAATAGAAAAACGTCTTGGATCATATACAACTAATCCTACCACCTACATTAAGGAGTTTCAATACCTCATCCAGTCCTATAGCCTTACTTTTCATGATATATACCTAACCCTTTCCAACACCCTGCTTCCGGAGGAAAGTAGGAGAGTCTGGGAACAGGCTAGAACATACGCAGACGAAATTCACCAAACCACCCCAGCTCACCCCCTAAGTGCAGCGGCTGTCCCAGACCAGGATCCGGTCCGGGACTATAACTCTCCTGCCGGCATCAAGTCCAGGGACCACTTCTCTACTTGCCTCCTTTCTGGGCTGCATAGGGCTACACAAAAAGCAGTTAATTTTGAAAAACTTCAGGAAGTTATTCAGGATAAAGATGAGAATCCCTCTAACTTTCTCAGTTGACTCACTAGGGCACTTCAACAGTATACACACATAGATCCGGACTCCCCTGATGGCCAGCAACTCCTAATGACATATTTCTTCTCCCAAAGCTATCCAGACAATAGGGCAAAACTAAAAAAACTTGACAGAGGCCCCCTAACTCCCCAACATGATGTCCTAGCAACTGCCTTTAAGGTGTGTCACAACCGGGATGAGAAGGCAAAAAGACATAAATATCAGCTGCTGGCTCAGGCCCTCCAGG
>NW_007250112.1:0-4653 GCF_000164805.1 Carlito syrichta
CAGGCTTGCAGCACCGCGATTTGCACCAAACAGGCGCCCTTTGAGCGCTGTCGCTGGTGGGGTTTGGCCGGTGGCAGCGCTTGTCTGAGTTGGCACTTTTTAGGTGGAAGCAGTGTCCAGTCTTCCAAGCTCCAGTGTCTCTCAGAGGGCAGTTTCCTAGTGGCAATACCTTAATTGTATTAAAAAGAAAGTTCGTCGTTGGCCACACCACTCGTTGCTCAGGGCCAGCACTTGCTGTGTCCCAGCACCCGCAGTTTCCCGGCTTTCATAATTGAACAAACTTTCATTGGACAAGAGAATGATTTCTGTAACTCTCTCCAGATAAGAGGCCAATGACTGTGGACTGGTTTTGGCCCTTTATAGAGTGCTGTAATGTCCCTGAACCACATTTTGCTACATATGGCCTAACTGCAATACATTTAAATGGTAACTCTTCATTCCAAAGTGAGCATGGGAGCTATATAACATGAATGTTTGCTTACTACTCATGTGCGACCCCTTCATGAGTATACACAGCTCTTACTTTACCTGTGGAATTTGTATACATGCCCACCAGTTCAATATCAATGTCTGTCTCATTCTTCTCTCCCTCAAAGTTCAAGACTTATAAATAACATAGTAGCATACTAAATCCAGCAATATCTATTTAAAAATGTATATTTTTACATAAAATATATATATTTTAAAGTACATTGTGATTTAAGTGGGATTTATTCTAGGTCCCTGATGTTGATTTATCATAAAAATAATTTTCACTTTACCCTTTTATAAATTCAACTTCTCTTCATGAATAAAACAAAAAAGATCTTAGCAATTAGAAAAAGTGAATTTCCTTATTTATTTAAATTCTATCTATAAGACCTACAACTAATGTTTTACCTAAAGGTGAAATACTGAAAACCTTCCACCCTTGGAATTGGGACCAAAAAGTTGGGCTGTTTCTAATTATGGATAATATTCAACATTTTACTGAACGTGATACCCAGGGGATTAAGGGTGTAAGGAGATGTAAAAAATGGTGAAGATGCTAATGGAAAAAATAAATGCTCATCCTTTTATTGCAAAAGGCTTACTTTTGTATATTTCTATAAACAAATTTTTAAAGAGAATAAATAAGTGATTTTAGATGGTCATTGGATAAATAGTTAATGTTTAATTTGATTTCCCCCAAATATAGACTCTGAGATTATAAATTGAATAAAATACATGCGACCTATGGAGACAACTCAGGCTTATATGTTACATGTACTATATACTATATTCTTATAATAATCTAGATTAAATGTTATGAAGAAATTTGTAAGAAGGAGGAAATATATTTACTATTCAACTAGTGGTATTGGATCATCATATATTTTCATTTTCATCATTTTCACACTGAGTACACTAAGGAAGTGGAGTAAGAGACGGGGTTGGTCATGCTGTCTTAGGTATGGCAAAGGTGGAAGAGGTGGAGGAGGGGGAAAGGGGAGGCAGAATATACAGGCACATTTGGTATAACTTTCACTGACAACAATGTGCCCATAAGTGGACCCATAGGGTTCAAACCTGTGTTGTTCAAGGGCCAACTGTGGTTTATTTGGATGTTACAAAGAATATCACTAAGAAGGAAGGGAAGGAATAAAGTAAGCGGAAGCAACCAATAGAGGGTGAATCAGACCATCTTCCATTGTGGTTCAGGATTCAGCTGACAAGCAAGTCTCAAGAAAGCTAAAAGTAAGTTAAAAGGTTGGTCTTGAATTCCTGGTCTCAAGTGATCCTCCCACCTTGTCCTCTCAGATTTTCCAGGATTACAGGCCTAAGTCACTGCGTCCAGCTTGAATGCCTTGGATTTACAAGAGGAAATCCTCCCCAAATTGGAATATATCTATAAAAATTGTACATTCTTTCTTACATGCTTAAACTTGAGTCACCTTCAAAGTACTCTCATTTTGATGCAATTCATCCACGAGAATGCTTTTTCTGCTGCTCTAAAACAGTTTTTGAACTGGTCAATTTGATATCTTTTTTTTGCATCTGCCATTTTTTGTTTCATCCCTCCCATATCAACAAAACATGTCCTTTCAGGATTATTCTTTTCTAGGGAAACAGACACAAAAGCCACTTGGGGTGAGATCTGGTGAATAGAAAAGCTGGAGCCTTGGACAAGGCAAGGCAGATCTTTCACCCTTGCATGTATTTTAGTCATTGTAACATGGAGCTAGGAAAAGACTTTCCTCTTGTGGTGGGCAGAAGACAGCCATAGCCCTCCTGGCATGTTGCCATGGAGTCTTCCTAGAAGGCCAGTGGCAGAGGAGCTCTTGTGTTTGGTCTGGAACCACAGCAGGATCCATGGCTATTTCTGAATATAGAACGATTTCTTGCTGGTGCCTCTTATAACACAGGATAGCTGTGTCTTACCCCCTCAGGGCTTTCTAGCTGTCACTGGGTTCAAACCTACTTATGCCTGCCCCACCCTTCCAACCACCTAGATATCATGCTACAGTCTTCGTCCTTTTGCTATCCTTCTCTCAGAGATAAGGCTTCCACATTTTCCCCATACACATTCCAAAACATACCATTTCTCATTTTCTTTCTTCAGTATCTACTCGTTCTGTTATTGTCTTACTTTGCTTCCACTTTTCTTTAAATTTTCTCTTGTTTTTATCAGCATGTGGTTTCCTTCAATTCCAAACACACTTCCAGTGATGGTAAAGGGGAGCCATTAAGCTCACATTCTGATTTTCTCATCTTCAAATGAGCAACCACAAGGATCCTGGAGAAGTCTGTATTCAAAATGACCTCTGTGTGCTGATTTTCCTTTCTGGAGATATGACAAGGTCTTTACAATATTTCACAGAGATGTGTTACCTACCATTGTATCCAATTAATGTGATATGGAGTGATGTACACATCTACAAAGTTTCTTGTGCAAATTGTTGTCTCCATTCTCATGAATGCTGTGCTTCAACTACCATCAGATTGATGATCATGATGACACTCATCATGGATCACATTTCTTTCTGCCAGGAACGGTCTAGAAATGAACTTCCATCATGGAATTGTGTCCGTAAAGCTGACTGGTCCAACTTAAGCACCCATTGGCTTTCATAACATAGCAGAGTTTTTTTTTTTTTTTTTTTAAGCATTCAAAAATTTGACAAGTCACTGAGGGTCACTCCTTTAGAAAAGCGCAGAAGAGTTCTGGAGCTCAGTCACTGGAGTCTTCACTCTGGCTTCTTGTTATGACTCAGAAGTCTGCTGAAAATGAAGATGCTGATATTGAGCCACTGGGCTGCAGTAATCACCAGGAGGACAGTGTCTCCTAAGCACTGCCCTCTTCCACCACAAGGCACATCCCTCTGAGGCATCCCTCTGACCCCCTCTTCTCCAAGCATTCCACCTCCTGGGGACTTGCCTTTCAGTCTCTGCAGCAGAGCTCGAAGAACGGTTGAGTATTTCTTCAACTTCAGGCAAGTCCTTTTCTCCACAGTACTTTCCCCCACATATCCTCCTTGGCTTCCAAGCTTTGGTTCCAAAGCGGATGTCATCTCACATCAGGATAATAAGCCTTTGGACGATTTCCTCTGAGATGATTGCATGGACACCATCTGATTGCATCTGGGGAGGGTCCTCTGATGCAATTAGCTCTGGAATTGCCCATCCCCACCCAGCCGACTCCTTATCCATTCCTGCTTACTCTTTCTGCACCAGGAGTATAAAAAAACCCAGTGGTGTCAGGGATCTTCATAAAGCCAGTTATTCCTTCCTGCAGAAGATGGAGCAGCCAGGCGATGGCGATGTTGCGGGGCTCTCCCTGCGGTGTGCAGGGCGCCAGAAATTCCTTAGCCTTGGAACCAGGACCCCAGAAGCTGTCAGATCTGAACCCTGGGGATTGCGGGCCCTGACCGCCCGGCTTTGACCCCTCGAGGCCAGGCCGGGAGGCCCCAGTGGCAGAGCTCTCACATCAGATCCGACGACATGCAGGTGCCTACAGGAGTAGAGACAGAAATTGGAGCTGCTCATCGGGAGCACAACTGATGCCAATCCCCTTCCCTCGCCCGACCCGCCCACTCCGGGAACACATGGCTGGAGCCTGGCAACTCTGATCGCTTAGGCGCTGCCCACCATCGACCTCCCTGGGACCCCGGCGGCCAACACCCGATTCTGCCAGTCTCTTTGGCGACGGATCCTTCGTGCAGTTGCCATCTGGTTGTGCTGCCTTCACGACAATCCCGCGGTGCCCGGGAGCCCACACATTGATTTCGCTGGAGCGCTTCTTTTATAAATTTTCTGTGACACTTTGCTGGACACTCTCCCCTTGTGCCTTTGCTCAAATGCCCAGGGAGACCTAGTGCCTCCAGAGCCTGTGTAGGGACATATTTTTCGTGGTTTGACCCTCTCAATAAAACGGTTTCTGTTGGGAAGTTCTTTGTTGTCAGGTGTTTTGGGCTGGGTCTTAGGAGAAGGAACATGCGCAGGGATGTGTGTGTGTTTGTGCATGTGGTTGGGAGTCCAGGAGGAGCCAGACATGGGGTAGTACTGGGACCTCGGGCGCTTCTCTTGACTGCCCGCTCAGAATAGGAAGGGGCGATTTTTGTAGATGAGCACCACCATAAGAGAAGCATGGCCTATCTTCAAACCGCACACCCACCTTTCCCTGCAAATGACAGG
>NW_007250112.1:5868-6309 GCF_000164805.1 Carlito syrichta
TTCTCTTTGTGTATCACTGTGCCAAATGCAGTACCTCTTGTACTCTACTTGTGGGAAGTATGTATTTTCCAGCAATGTAAATATGGTTGTAATCACTCCACCATATCATTTGGATTAAGTGACAAAATAAAAATGCATTGTTGTAGTTTTGTGCTTTTTGTTTTCAAGAGTTTGAACATAGTTACATGCAGTTTTTCAAAAAAGGGAATATTTTGTGATATGAATGATATTTGGCATTTAACCAACCTGTGAAGGTAATCTTACATGTTTGAGATGAAAATGAAAATTCTCACCAATTCTGGTTTCAAGCCACTCTCAGTTCTTTGCCATGCAGGGCTCTCCAGCAGGCAGTGAGGGATATGGTAATGACCCTTTAGGCAAGCCAGACAAAAGAGTCAGAGAAGAGTCCCTGGAAGACAGAGTGGAGGTTTTTAAAACTAG
>NW_007250113.1:0-1084 GCF_000164805.1 Carlito syrichta
CCAGTGAGCTGGGATGACTGGTGTGAGCCTGGGCACTTGACCTCCACACACTCTAGGGGATGACCGTGAGGCTGCTCCATTCTGATGACCTGGGACCCCAGAGAAAGCAGCCAGATTCGTCTGCCGAGCCCTTCATGGGGGGAGCACCTGGCACATGATTGTGTCTCTGCCAGGGCATGCGCATCTCCACCCTACTCGTTCCCCAGGGTTGACCCACTCACTCATCCCAGGGGACAACTTGGTGAAAGGGTGGGTGTGACTCTCGAACCTTCAGTGGGGCATGGATGGCCGGGCGACTCACGCCTCTCTCCTTGGCATTTGGGGAGGCTGAGACCGGAAGATGGTCAGAGCCTGGGAGCTTGAGTCAAGACTGAACACTATAGCAAGACACCACCTCGATTCAAGCAAAACATAGAAAACACTGGGTGAGGGCAAGCCTCGGGGGGAAGATAACCTCTGGCCCACAGTTCAAGACCAGGAAGGAAGACCAGGAGACCAAATGGAAAACCTGAGATTGCAGAAGTTTTGGAGCTCAGACCAACAGGATGATCTGAGTTGGGGGTTTTGAGAGCAGTCTGGGCAACCTAGTGAGGATAGAAATGAAAGGAAGAAAGAAAGAAAGAGAGAGAGAGAGAGAAAGAAAGAAAGAAAGAAAGAAAGAAAGAGAGAGAGAGAGAGAGAGAGAGAAAGAAAGAAAGAAAGAAAGAAAGAAAGAAAGAAAGAAAGAAAGAAAGAAAGAAAGAAAGAAAAAAGAAAGAAAGAAAGAAAAGAAAAGAAAGGAAAGAAAGAAAGAAATCCATTATCTTGCAAACATTCTTCCCTCATTTCTTCACCCCTGCCTCCCCACATGTTAGGGTCCCCAAACTCGGCACCTTCCAGTGCTAACGCCACCAAATGGCTGCCCTTGCTTTGTTGTGGGAGTTCCTGACCCTCCCTGGCTGGGTACATGCCGGCTTTCCTATCTAAGGTGAGAACTGTGTGCCAGGCATGCTGGCCCTTTGACTCGGCAACAAGGACCTTTTGCCAAGAAAAACCAGGGACACATCCCTCATCTGTGGAAATTTCTTCCCCTCCATTACCATTT
>NW_007250113.1:1643-6327 GCF_000164805.1 Carlito syrichta
GGGGAAGGCTTGCTGGAGCCCAGAGGGACAAGACTGCCATGGATGGGAATGAGCCACCACCCTCCAGCCTAAGAAATGGAGTGAGACACCGACTCAAAAAAAATGAAGGAGTGCATCCATTTGTGAATGGAGGTGGGATGATTGTGAACAGAGATCATTTGGGAAGGGGATCACAGACTTGGGCCTAGAGTTCCCAAAAGATGGTGGATCGTCAGACAATTGGGCTGTGTCTTTGAATCCGAGGTGGGGGACTGCTGGAGCCTGGGAATTTGAAACCAGTCTGGGCCACGTAACGAGATCTTGTCACTCCCCAGAACGCAAACACTGGAGTTGCGCGTAGTGGTGCCCGTGATCTCGTCTACACAGGAGTATTGGCCTCCATCTCAGGCATTCCTTTGTGTCACCTCCACCGACAGAACATGCAAGTCCAGTCCAAGCACTGAGGCTCATGGCCATCAGCCCCATGCCCTGGGCGGTCGAGGTGGGAGGCTGCGTAAGCCCCGGGGTCAGTGACCAGCCCAGGCAACATGGACAGACCTTGTCTTAATGAGAGGTCTCCAAAATAGTCAAGCATTTTGGTCCCCAGAGTCATGTATGCTCGGGGGCTGAAGGAGGAAGACCTCCTGAGTCCCGTATGTCGATACCCCTGGAGCCACAATTATGCTTCTGCATCCCAGCCAGACTGTCGGAGACTATGTCGACAAAATGATGTCTCCCACGTGCGTCAAAATGGGCGTCCAGTTTCCTCAGTGAAAAGTCCACATGGGCAGTGGATGATGGAGTGATTGAGAAAGGAATGGGCCCTCCCCCCATCTGAACCTGGCAGGCCAGGTGACCGGAACCTGGCTGCAGCGTTGCCAGACCACTTTGATCACTCTGTGACTGATGGCCGCCCTAACGTGATGCCATCTGTTCTGTGAGCTCACATGTGTCTTTACCATGGGGCACGATTGTGGAGGGTGGATGCAGGCCTTTTATGATGCATGGTTTTAGGCGCAGGACAGACTGGTCCAGTGGCCACCTTTGAAACATCCTACAAATGACAGGGGGGAAGTGTTTTTCCTCTATCATCCCTGAGGGTGACTCCTAGCGCTGGGTCGCAGGGGTGGTGATGGTGGCAGTGGTGGTGATTATTATTAATTGGAGTTGTAATCCCACTCTGTTGCTCAGATCTCAGTGCAGGGGCATGCTCATGGCACCACGGACTCCACCTACCAGGTTGAGACAATTGTCCCACAATGGCTCCCCGAGTGGTTGGAACCACCATACCTGGCTAATCTTTGGATTCATTTTTGATAGCCCAGACGAGGTCTTGCGCAGTGTCCTAGGTTGATCTTGAACCCGGCAGCTCAGGCTATTCACTCCTCTCAACCTCTGAAGGGCCAGGAAGCCAGACTGAGCCCCAGAGCCCAGTGTGGGGTCATGACGGTGGTGGTTGGTATCATCATACTGAGTCGGAATCATGCTCTGTGGCCCAGGCTGAAACGCAGAGGCAGGCTCTCTGCCACTGTGGCCTCCACTGGCTGGGCTCCAGTGATCTTCCCACTGTGGCCTCACAGGTGGGTGGAACGACAGGCGTGTGCCACCAAGCTTGCCTTATTTTTTTTGGCTTCCTGTATAGATAACCTCTCATCAAGCTTTCTGGGCTGGTCTCAAACCCGGGGGCTCAGGTCATACTCTCACCTTGGATTCCCAAAGCACTAGGGTGACAGATGTGAGCCCCAGTGACCAGCCATCACACTCCTCTCAGGGTCCCATCTCAAGGCCTGCTCCCTTCCGCCAACCCTGGACCCTGGAGAGGACAGCTGGAGTAGCCCACCTAGAGCACACCTCAGGAGCACCTTGCACAGGGGTTTGTCTCTGCCAGGGTGCCCACACCTCCGGCCACCTCGTACCCCTGGTTGGACTGGCTTGCTCATCCCAGGGGCCACCTCTGGAAAAGGGAAGGCATGACTCTCAAACCCTCAGGGGCCTGGCCAGGTGACTCACACCTGTTTCCTCAGCTCTCAGGGAGGAGATGGGAAGATGACTGGAACTCAGGAGCTAATACCAGGCTGGACACCATAGCAAGCCCCTACCTCGACCCAAAGCAAAACCCAGAAAACCTTGGGTGTGGGCAGGCCTCAGAGGGAGGATCACCTCAGGCCCAGAGTTCAAGACCAGACAGGAAGACCATGATGTCGACCAAGTGGACAGCCTGTGATCACATCAGTTTGGGAGGCTGGGGCTGAGAGGAAGGCCCAAGTTGGGTGGTTTGAGGTCAGCAACGGCTACCAAATGAGGAAACAAAAAAGAGAGTGAGAGGAAAAGAAAGAAAGAAAGAAAGAAAGAAAGAAAGAAAGAGAGAGAGAGAGATAAAGAGAGAAAGAGAGAGAGAAAGAAAGAAAGAATGAAAGAAAGAAAGAAAGAAAGAAAATATGTCACCAAATAAATTCATTCTTCTGCAAACCTTCTTCCCTCAGTCCTAGCCCCCCCAGCCCCCTACATAGCTAGTCCCCCAAGCTTGGCAACCTCCTACCCCAACCCCTCCCATGGCTGTCTCCGTTTTGGTGTACATATTCCCAAGGCTCCCTGGCCGGCTTCCTGCTGTCTCTCCTCTATGTGGGTAAAAATGTGCCCCAGGTAGTTTTGTCCAACTCAACAATGAGGACACTCCGCCAAGAAAGGCCAGTGACACATCTCTCACTGGGGACATTTCTTCTTCCCCTTCCCATTCTTCCTAGCTAAAAAGTCAGTCACCCTGTGAACACGCCATGTGCAGTTGGGAATCTGTGTATGATTCTCATATTTTTGGTCACAGGGTCTGGCTCTGTGGCCCAGGCTGGGGCCCAGGGAAACGACTGTTGTTTACTGCCAATCTCGAAATCATGGACTCAGGCAATCTTCTGGCCTCAGCCTTCAGAGTCGCCGGGATGACTGGCAAATAAATCCCAGGCCCTTGTTAAGATGGGTGCAGAGACGAGGTCTCTATGCATGGCCTGGGCTGGCCTTGGGCTCCTGCTCTCCAGCCATTTTCAGCCTTGGATTCCCAGAGTGCTGGGATTCCAGGTGTGGGCTGCCACACCAGACTTCCTGTTTCGTTTACGATGAAAGGTCAAGACTCAGCCTTGAGGGCTCAGCCTCATCATCCTAGCACTTTGGGAGACTGTGTCTAGTGGCCGGCCTGATCCCACGGGCCAGGATGCATCTGGGAACCTCAGCAAGGCCTCCTCTCTGCACTCCATCATAAACGAGCTGGGCATGGTGGAGCATGCCTGTAATTCTGGCTCTTCAGAAGGCTGGGGAAAGTCTCACCAGAGCCCAGTGGACCGAGTCTGTGGTGGCTGAGAGAGAGGCAATGCCCTCCAGGTTGTGTGATGGAGAGAAACAGTGATTCAAAGAAAAAAGTAGATAACGAAATAAAAGAAGAGCATCCATTTGTATATGGAGTCTGGATCATCGTGAACAGACAGATCATTTGGGAAGGAGGCCCCAGTATTGGAACTAGAGTTCCTGAAAGATGGTGGATCAGCAGACAATCAGACTGTGGCTTTCACAGGCCAAGGTGGGGGACAGCTGGAGCCTGGGAGATTGAGACCAGCCTGGGGCATGTAGCAAGACCTCATCGCGCCCCAGAGCGTGAACACTGGAGTCACTCGTGGATGTGCCCATGTTCCCGGTTACACAGGATGTGGTGGCCTACGTCTCAGAGTATGCCTTGGCATCACCCACCAAGACATAATGTATGAGTCAAGGCCGGGCACCATGACTCAAGATCATCATTCCCGCACTCTGAGAGGAGGAGGTGGGAGGCTGCCTGAGTCCAGGGCTTGGTGAGCAGCCCAGGTGACATGGCCAGACCTCATCTCAGTGAGATGTTCCCCAATTTGGGTAAGGCCCATGGAGTCCCGGATGCTTAGGGGCTGAGGTGGGAGGACCGCCTGAGCCCCGAGGTCGAGTCCCCGGAAGCGAGGATCATGCCCCCGTGCCCCAGCCTGGCAAACAAAGACTCCGGCAACACAAAAGATGACTTCCACATGCATCACAATGGGCGTCCAAGGTTCCCCAGGGAAAAGTCTGTGTGGGTGGGGGACGATGGTCTGATTGGGAGAGGAAGAGCCCCTCCACACGCTGGAAGGTGGAAGACAGGGTGACCGAAACCTGGACTGGTGGCGGCATTGCTCGACCATCTCGATTGTACTACCTGATGGCTATCCTAGCTCAGGGCCGTCTGTTCCATTAGCCCACACACGTCTTTCCTGTGGTGCACAAATTGGAGGGTGGAGGCAGGTCTTCTGGGGTGCATGGCCGAAGCCACAGGATGGACATGTCTGGTGGCCACCTTTGAAATCTCCCACGAATGACAGGCCAGTAAGTGCATTTTCCTCTTCTATTCCTGAGGGTGACTACGCGCTCTGGGTGGCAGGGGTGGTGGTGGTGGTGGTGGTGATTATTATTATTTGGAGTCAGATACCTGCTCTGTAAGACTGGAGTACAGGGGCACACTCACAGCCACCGCGGATTCCACTGGCCATGCACAGGGGATCCTCCTGCATCCGTCCCCAGAGTGACTGGATCCACAGGTCTGCGCCACCACACATGGCTAATCTTTGGATTTATTTTTGATGGCTGATATGAGGTTTCCCACCATGTCCCAGGATGGTGTCAAACCCGCAGACTCCTGATATCAACTCGCCTGGGCTTC
>NW_007250114.1:0-3038 GCF_000164805.1 Carlito syrichta
TTTTGGGATTGAGGACACGTATAAACCATATTCTTATTCTTCCTTAGCAATAGACAGTGCAGTTTCTTGAGATAGGAGGACTCCCATTTCCCAGACTCCTACTCCCAAACCTGCTTGGTGGTTATTTCTTAACAAGACGCTCTGTAGGTTTTTGTGATGGAAGAGTCGTGTAACCAAGATTCCTTATTCTTCCATAGCAATAGGTCGTGAAGTGTTCTTTATATGAGAACTCCCATTAGTGAAATTCCTTCTTCATTCTCAGCAAGATACTGATATATTAACTGGTGACCTAGAATTCCAGTTGATTGCATATCAAGAGAAAGACTCCCAAAAAGGGCTTGTGGAATTGGAACCCAAGATTCCTGGTTCCCTTTTCAAAAGACACCCTAAAAATGTGGCGACTTAGAAGCCCAAATTGCTGATTAAACCTTATAAAGAGACCTTGTAGATTTAGGCGATTGAGAACTCCAAGAACCGGATTCCCATTTCGTTCTCAGCAAGATGCCCTGATTTACCCTCTTTATGTGAATTCCAAAACTCTGTATGCAAAAATGCAGATGCCCAGATGTTTCCTAGGGATGTGGAATCCATGATTCCTGATTACATTTTAATAATTCGTACTAAATATTTGGCAACTGCAAAATCCTCAGCCCCTCTCCAAATGAAAGTACAAACGGAAATTTAAGAATTGCCAAGTTCATCTTAAGACCAGAGTTACATCTAAGAAGATACAGCAAGAAGATACATTTGTTCCAGGACTCTGTCTTTAGTTTTCCCGAGGAAACTAAGGGACTTGTACTACCAGTTAAACGTTTACAACTCTCAAGAGGACCAGAATGTTGCTGGAGTCCTGAAAAGACTGATTCATAATACCCACAAACCAAATATCTCCGAAACATGAGACGAGCTCGAAGCCCTGCTTCTTGTTTATGCCGTAGCAAAACACCCTGAGAATTTTTCGGATTGGGTCTAGCGTGTCACAGATTCCTTATTCTTCCTTAGCGAGGGTCCGTGTGAAATCCTATATATGAGGACTCCCTTTCCCCAGAACCCTGTTTGGAAACCCTGATTCTTGTTTAGCTCTTAGCAAGATGTCATGTAGATATTGTGACAGAGACCGTGTAAACAGGTTTCTTATTTCTCCTTAGAAGAGATCGTGTAGATTCTGTATTTTAGGACTGCTATTATCTATGTTGCAGCTTCTAAACCCTGATTCTAGCTTAGCCCACAGCAAATGACCTGTTGATTTTTAGGCTTGAGGAGTGCTATAACCCCGATGCTTTTCTTCCTTGGAAAGGGGCCATGTATTTTACTCTATATTAGGACTCTCATTACATAGATCCTGTTTCGAAACTCTGATTCTTTTTTAGCCTTTTCCAAGATGCTCTGTAGATTTTTGGGATTGAGGACTCGTGTTAACCAGATTCCTTATTCTTTCTTTCCTGTATGTGAGGAATCCCATAACCCAGATTCCTACTTCAAATTCCTGATTCGTGGTTACCTCTGAGAAAGAGGGACATTAGTTTTTGGGTTTGAGGAATCATATAACCAAGATTCCTTATACTTCCTTAGAAATATGACATGTAGTATTCAGTATATGACGATTCCCATTACCCAGCATCCCACTTCACTCTGCAGGATGACGAGACATTTCCTTGTGAAAGAGAATTCCAATTGTTTGGATATCAAGAGAAAGACGCCCACGTTGTTCTTTGAGAACTGGAATCCAAGATTCCTGGTTCCCCTTCACAATACCTCCCCAAAATGTGAAATCTTCAAAACCCAATATCCCAATAACGACCTGCCCACCCAAAAAATTTTCTGTAGCTTCAGTTCACCTGAATCGAGGGATTTTATACCAATATGCCTTTTGATTCTGGGGAACATGATTATGGTTGTAGATTTTCAAAGAATACAAAAGGATTTGTAGGGCCACATCTTGATTACAACTAACAAGAGGGCCAGAAATTTTCTGTGGATTTGTACTGACAGATTTAGCATATTCACGGTGCAAGTAGCTCTGAAAAATGTAGGGACCCAGAAGCCCAGATTGCTGATTAAACCTTCTCAGGAGGCCCTAGAGATTCCGGATAATGAGAACTCCTAGAACCGGATATTCTTTTCGTTCTTAGCAAGATGCCCTGATTTTCTCTATCGATGTGGATTCCAAACTCTGTATACAAAAAGTCAGATGCCCAGAATTTTCCTAGGGACGTGGAATCAATGATTCCACGTTAACATTAAAAATACGTACTAAACATTTGGCAACTGCAAAACCCTTGTCCCTTCTCAAAATAAAAAGAGACATGAAAGAGGAAGGATTACAGGGTTCACCTTAAGAACAGAGTTACATCCAATTATGGCCAAGAGATTCTTTTTTTCCTGGAATCTGGCATTAGTTGTTCTGAGGAACCTAACAGACTTGGAGTGCCCGATACGCGTTTACAACTTTCAAGAGGACCAGAAAGTTGCTGGAGTCCTGAAATGACCGATTCATAATATCTGCATGAAAAATTGCTCCGAAACATTTGAGGAGCTCAGAGCCCTGTTTCTTGTTTGTCCCATAGCAGACACCCTGGGAATTTTTGGATTGAAGTCTCGTACAACAAAAATTCTTTATTCATCCTTAGTTGGAGGCCGTGTAGTGTCCTGTTTGTGAGGACTCTCTTTCCCAATATTCCTGTTTTGAAACCCTGATTCTTGTTTAGCCCTTCGTAAGACGCCATGTAGATTTTTTGATAGAGAAACCGTGTAAAACATATTTCTTCTTTTTTTCTTAGCAAGAGGCCATGTAATTTCCTGTATATGAGGACTGCTATTACCCACATTCATGCCTTGAATTCCTGACTCTTCTTTAGCCGTCAGCAAGATGCCCTGTAGATTGTCAGGACTGAGGACTCGTATAACCCAGATTTCTTATTTTTGCAACAGCTGTGCAGTTGCCTGTATATGAGTACTTCCTTTCCCAGATACATAGACTGATGACTGCTATAACCCGATTATTTTTCTTCCTTGGCAAGTGGTGGTGTATTTTCCTG
>NW_007250114.1:3786-5218 GCF_000164805.1 Carlito syrichta
TAGAATTCCAGTTGCCTGCATATCAAGAGAAAGAATCCCATAAAGTTCTTGTGGAACTGGAACCCAAGATTCCTGGTTCCCTTTTCTAAGAACACCCTAAAAATGTGGCGACACTGATGCCCAGATTGCTGATAAAACCTTTTCAAGAGACCTTGCAGATTAAGGAGATTGAGAACTTCAAGAACCTGATTCCATTTCTGTTCGCAGTAAGATGCTCCGATTTTCCCTGTCTATGTGGATTCCAAAACTCTGTATAGAAAAATGCAAGCCGGGCTCGGTGGCTCAGCCTGTAATCCCGCGCCTTTGGGAGGCTGAGGTGAGTGGATTGCCTGACCCCATGGGTTCGAGACCCGCCTGGGCAACGAGACCTCATCTCTACAATAAATCAAAAAATCAGCCGGGCGTGGTAGCACATGCCTGTAATTCCAGCTACTTGGAAGGCTGAGGTGGAAGGATCGCCGGAGCCCAGCAGGTTGAGGCTGCGGTGGCTGGGAGCGGCCACTGCACTCCAGTCTGGGCGACAGAGTGAGACTCCAACTCAAAAAAAAAAAAAAAGAAAAAGAAAAATGCAAATGCCCAGAAGTTTCCTAGGAACGTGGAATCCATGATTCCTGGTTACATTTTAAAAATTCATACTAAATATTTGGCAACTGCAAAACCCCCGGCCCCTCTCCAAATAAAAGAACAAATGGAAATTTAAGAAATGCCAAGTTCTTCTTAAGACCAGAGTTACATCCTAATACGGCTGGAAGATACATTTGTTCAGGGACTTTGGCCTTAGATGTCCCAAGGAATCGAAGGGACTTGTACTACCAGATACCGTTTACAACTCTCAAGAGGACCTGAATGTTGCTGGAGTCCTGAAAAGACTGATTCATAATACCCACAAGACAAATATCTCCAAAACATGAGACAAGCTCGAAGCCCTGATTCTTATTTATCCCGTACCAAACACCCTGAGAATTTTTCGGATTGGGGACTAGTGTATCACAGTTTCCTTATTCTTGCATAGCGAGGCGCCGTGTAATGTCCTGTATATGAGGACTCCCTTTCCCAAGAAGCCTGTTTGGAAACTCTGATTCTTGTTTAGCCCTTAGCAAGATGTCATGTAGATATTGTGAAGGAGGAACCATGTAAAACAAGTTTCTTATTTCTACTCAGCAAGAGATCGTGTAGATTATGTATTTGAGGAATGCTATTACCTATGGTGCAGCTTTTAAAACCTGATTCTTGTTTGTCACACAGCAGATGGCCTGTTGATTTTTAGGACTAAGGACTGTTATAACCCCGATTCTTTTTCTTCCCTGACAAGAGGCCATGTATTTTCCTGTATAATAGGACTCTTATTACATAGATCCTGTTTCGAAACTCTGAATTTTTTAGCACATTCCAAGATGCCCTGAAGATTTTTGGGATTGAGGACTCGTGTAAA
>NW_007250115.1:0-1029 GCF_000164805.1 Carlito syrichta
CCTGCAGGATGTTGAGACAGTTCCTGGTGACCGAGAATTCCCGTTGTTCAGATACCAAGAGAAAGACTCCCATAATGTTCTTTGGGAACTGGAAACCAAGATTCCTGGTTCCGCTTCACATGACCACCACAAAATGTGGAATCTTCACAACCCAACATCCCAATTCCGAACTGCCCACCCACAAGAATTTTCTGTAGTTTGAGGTCACCTGCATCGACAGATTTTGTACCAATAGGCCTTTTTATTCTGGGGAACAAGATTATGGTCGTAGATATTCCTAGGACACCAAAGGATTTGTATGGCCAGATCCTTGATTTACAAATAACAAGAGGACTAGAAAGTTCCTGTGGATCTGTAATGACAGACTTAGTGTATACATGGAGCAAGTAACTCTGAAAAATATAGGGATCCTGAAACCCAGATTGGTGATTAAACCTTATCAAGAGTCCCTGTAGATTCCAGTTTAGGAGAACTCCTAGAACTGGATTTCCTTTTCGTTCTCAGGAAGATGCCCTGATTTTCCCTGTTGATGTGGATTCCAAACTCTGTGTACAAAAGGACAGTTGTTCAGAAGTTTCCTAGAGACGTGGATTTCATGATTCTTGGGTACCTTTAAAAATATGTACTAAACACTTGGCAACTGCAAAACCCTTTTCCCATCTCGAACTAAAAAGACTAACGGAAGTGGAAGGATTACATTGTTCACCATAAGACCAGAGTTACATCCAAAAATGGAAAGACGATTCTTTTTGTGCTGGAATCTGGCCTTAGTTTTCTGAGGAACCTAACGGACTAGGAGTGCCCAATACCCGTACACAACTTTCAAGAGGACCAGAATTGCTGGAGTACTTAAATGACCGATTCGTAATATCCGCATGCTAAATTGTTCCAAAACATTTGGGGAGCTCTTTCTTGTTTCTTTTTCGTCCCATAGCAGACACCCTGGGAATTTTATGGATAGAGAACTCATATAAAAAATATTCTTTATTCTGTTTTAGTTAGAGGCCGTGTAGTGTCCTGTGTATGAGG
>NW_007250115.1:1950-3709 GCF_000164805.1 Carlito syrichta
ATCATGAGACGAGCTCGAAGCCCTGGTTCTTGTTTATCCCGTAGCAAGACACACTAAGAATTTTTTCGTACTGGAGACTAGTGTATCATAGATTCCTGATTTTTCCTTAGCGAGGGGCCATGCAGTTTCCAGTATATGAGGACTTCATTTCCCCAGAAAACTGTTTGGAAACCCTGATTCTAGTTTAGCCCTTAGCAAGATATTATGTAGACATTTTGATGGAAGAACCGTGTAAAACAGGATTCTTATGTCTCCTTAGCAAGAGATCGTGCAGATTCTGTATATGAGGTCTGTTATTACCTATGTTGCACCTTCTAAACCCTGATTCTTGTTTAGCCCACAGCAGATTGCTTGTTGAATTTTAGGACTGAAAACTGCTATAACGCCGATGCTTTTTCTTCCTTGGCAAGGGGCCGTGTATTTTCCTGTATATTAGGACCCTCATTGCATAGATCCTGCTTCGAAACTATGATTATTTTTTAGCCCGTTCCAAGATACCCTGTAGATATTTTTGATTGAGGACTCGTGTAACCCAGATTCCTCATTCTTTCTTAGTAAAAGGTGAAGTAGTTGCCTGTATATAAGGACTCCATTTCCCCAGATTCATGCTTAAAACACCCTGATTCGTGTTCAGCCCATAGCAAGACGGCCTGAAGATTTTTTGGAATTGAGGACACGAGTAACACAGATTCCTTATTCTTACTTAGCAATAGGCAGTGAAGATTCCTGTATGTGAGGACTCCCATTACCCAGATATCTACTTCAAAAACTGATTCGTGGTTACCTCTGAGTAAGACGGCATGTAGTTTTTGGGATTAAGATATCAGGAAACCAAGATTCCTTATACTTCCTTAGCAATATGACGTGTAGTTTCCTGTATAGGACGACTCCCATTACCCAGCTTCCCGCTTCCCTCTGCAGGATGCTGAGACAGTTCCTGGTGACCGAGAATTCTCATTGTTTGGATATCAATTGAAAGACTCCGATAATGTACTTCAGGAACTGGAATCCAAGATTCCTGATTACCCTTCACATGACCTCCCCAAAATATGGAATCTTCAAAATACAACATCCCAAATTCGACCTACCCGCCCACAAGAATTTTCTGTAATTTGAGGTCACCTGAATCAAGAGATTTTGTACCAATATGCCTTTTGTTTCTGGGGAACATGATTATGGTCGTACATGTTCCTAGGACACCAAAGGATTTGTAGGGCCAGATCCTTGATTACAACTAACAAGAGGACCAGAAAGTTCCTGTGGATCTGTAATGGCTGATTTAGCGTATCCACGGAGCAAGTAGCTCTGAAAAATGTAGGTTTCCTGAATCCCATATTGGTTTCAGGACTGGGGACTCGTATAACCCAGATTCCTTATTTTTAGCAACAGTCGTGCAGTTGCCGGTATATGAGTACTAGCTTTCCCAGAAAAATGCGTCGAAAACCTGATGCTTGTTAGGTCCTTAGGAAGATGCAGTGTAGTTTTTTGGAGATTGAGAACACATGTCACCCAGATTACTTATTCTTTCTTAGAAAAGTCTGTGCAGTTACCTGTATATGAGAATTTCATATCCCTAGATTATGCTTAAAAAACCAAAATTCGTGTTTAGCCCTTAGCAAGACACCCTGAGGTTTTTCTTGGAATTGCGGACACGTGTAAACCATATTCGTTGTTCTTCGTTAGCAATAGACACTGCAGATTCCTGTGTATGAGGGCACCCATTATCCAGATTCCTACTCCCAAAACCTGATTGGAAGTT
>NW_007250116.1:0-7394 GCF_000164805.1 Carlito syrichta
CCAGAGCCGTGATATAATCATGGCCAGAGTGAATTGAAGGAACGAAAAATATTTATCAGTATATTAATTAAAACATTGTCTAAACGTGCAACTAAGTTATCTTCTTATGATTTTGCTCATTATTTGCATTTTGTTCAAGAACAGTGCCCGTGGTCTCCTGGAGAAGATATGGTAAATTTGGATACCTGGGCCAAAGTTGGGGAAGAACTAAAATTGTATTACACACAGCATGGTCATGAAAAAGTGCCATCTTATGATTTTGCTTTGTGGAATTTAAATAAAGATGCTTTAGATCCACAGCATGACTATGTGAAATTTCTTTCCATAAAAGCCGCTGACAATGATGATGAGGAGGAAACTCTTCTTTTCTCCACTGCTTCGGCACCTCCTTTATATGATGACAAATTATGTCACAGGATAAAGCTAAGTTAGAGAATGAAGCAGCAAAATACCATGACAGAAATATCCTGTTATCCCGGTTGTGTTACCATCTTTCAAATTGGTATGCAGTGTGCTTGAGCAGAGGCAGAGAAGGAAAGAGATTTCAGACTATCTGCGTGTTTTCCAGTGCTTTATTCCACCAATACTGATGTAATAGAAACAGCTCAATGGCAACTCCTGCCATACAAATTGGTAAAAGAACTAAAAGAGGCATGCTCACAATATGGTCCCTTGGCTCCTTATACAGTTACTATTTTGGATCAGTTTGCTACTCTGTGGATGACTGCCCCTGATTAGCAGCAATTGGCTAAAAGTTGTCTATCCAGAGGAGCCTATTTACTGTGGAGAACAGAATATGAGGACCAAGTTCAAATTCATATGGCTCAAAATCAAAATCGTCAGTGAGGTACGTTTGTTATTGATAAAGATATGCTTACAGGAACTGGGCTGCATTCTACAAATGCTAATCAAGTGATATTACCCAGACAAGTCCTGATTCAGATAAATCATTGTGCTGTCACTCCCTGGAAAAAATTGCCTGCTGATTCTACTCAAACCTCTTCTTTGTCTAAATTAAAACAAAAGGCAGACAAAAACTTTTAGGATTTTGTCTCCAGTCTGACCACCGCCATCAATTGGGTAATTTCTACTGAAAAAAAACAGCAGAAAAAAAAAGTAATTAAACAACTGACTTTTAAAAATACTAATAACACTTGTCAGGCCTTGATCAGACCAGTAAGAAAGACTGGACAACAGAGGTAAGTCCAGCTTTTACACAAGGCATGACTATAGCTGCTGCCTTCAAAGGAAAAACCTTTTCTCAAATTGTTCAAAGTATTCAAGACGGTAACAAACAAAAGAATATCTCATTACAGTTTTGCTTTAACTGTGGTCAAATCAGACACATTATCAAAAACTGTCCCACTACACAAGGTAGGGCTAGTTTACAAGACACACCATCGCCACCTACTGGGGCTACTTGACCAAAAACACTGTGGCCTAAATGTCAAAAAGACTAACATTGGGCAAATGAGATCTAAATGTCACAAAAATGGCATTCCCTTAATTCAACAACAAGACTTCCCGGTTCAGGGAAACAGCCAGAGGGTCCAGCCCCAGCCCCAGATAACAATAGCGGCAGCCTCCACCATGAACCTGTTCATTCCTTTTGCTCCATAGCAGAGCTCATCTTATCCACCCCAGGGATTACAGGACTGGACGTCTGTTCCTACACCACAATAATGTTAACCCTGGATGTTTCAATAACCCTAATTACCATGGGTGTTAAGGGTCCTCTCCCAGATGGATAGTGGGTGTGATATTAGGCAGAAGTTCCTTGACCCTGCAATGAATTGCCTTTATTCCTGGACTGGTGGATTCAGATTACACAGGGGAAATCCAGGTGCTTGTCGCTCCCCCTAATAAAACTGTACAGTTTAACAATGGTCAGAGAATAGACTAGTTACTGCTTTTGCCTTACCATAAAACAGGTAAAACGTTAACTAACCTGCCTAGGGCTGACTCTGGATTTGGTTCTAGCAATGTTACTTTTTAGGTTAAGGAGGTTACTAATTCCAGACCTCTAAAAGATTTATATATACAAGGAGTTAAAATTAAAGGCTTGTTAGACACAAGGAGTTAAAATTAAAGGCTTGTTAGACACCAGAGCCGATGTTTACTGAATTGCCGGGAAGGATTGGCCTGCTTCAAGGCTGACTCAAATGGCTCCTTTGGGACTTATAGGCATTAGTTAAACGACGTCAGTGCCTAAAAGTTCTCAAATTTTAAATTGGACAGACAATGAGACTTCAAAAACTTTCTGCCCATATTTTATTCCATCTATCCCCTTTACATTATGGGAGAGAGAGATTCTTGCTCAAATGGACATGCTTTTATACAGCCTTAATGACAAAGTTTCAGCACAAATGACACAAATGGGCTATGATCCCTTTAAGGGAATTGGTAATGATGGACACAAAATACAGAAACCTGTCCAAGTTAATGAAAGACAAACCGAGCTGGCATTGGCTATTCAAATTTATCCTAGGGGCCATTGTTTCTAAAACTGGTACCCTATTACCTAAAAAGATGACAAACCGGTTTGGCTGGAGCAATGGCCCATGCCTTCAGAAAAACTTAAAGCAACTAAAACACTAGGTCAGCAAGAATTAGAGGCTGGTCATATAGAGTCTTCTACCAGCTCTTAAACACTCCTATTTTTGTCATTAAAAACAAATCTACCCTCGGGTTCGAGACCCGCCTGGGCAGTGAGACCTCATCTCTACAATAAATCAAAAAATCAGCTGGGTGTGGTGGCGCATGCCTGTAATTCCGGCTACTCAGAAGGCTGAGGCGGAAGGATCGCTGGAGCCCAGCAGGGCGAGGCTGCGGTGGCCGGGAGTGGCCACTGCACTCCAGTCTGGACGACAGAGTGAGACTCCAACTCAAAAAAAAAACAAAAACAAAAACACAACAAAAAAAAACAAATCTAGTAAATGGAGACTTTTACAGTATTTAAGAGCTATTAATGCTGCTATGGAAGACATGGGAGCATTGCAGCTTGAATTGCCATTCCCAGCCACTATACGTGTTAACTTTAATATTATAGTCATTGATTTACAGGATTGTTTCTTTACTATACCTTTAAGCCCAGAGGATTGTAAACGATTCATATTCAGTTTACCTTCCGAGAGTTTAAACAAACTTTTTAAAGATTTCAGTGGAAAGTCCTGCCACAAAGAATGAAAAACAGCCACACCGTGTGTCAAAAGTATGCGGATGCTGCCTTGCAAGGTATTAGAAGCCAATATATCCTAATCTCTCTTTAATCCATTATATGGATGATATATTGCTGGCTCACGAGTATCATGCCCTTTTACATAATATTCTCTTTTTTTTGAGTTGGAGTGTTACTCTGTTGCCCAGACTGGAGTGCAGTGGCTGCTCCTGGCTACCGCAACCTCGACCTGCTGGGCTCTGGTGATCCTTCCGCCTCAGCCCTCCAAGTAGCCAGAATTACAGGCATGTGCTACCATGCCCGGCTGACATTTTGATTTATTGTAGAGATGAGGTCTCACTGCCCAGGCAGGTCTCGAAATCATGGGCTCAGGCAATCCACTCACCTCAGCCTTTCAAAGGTGCAGGATTACAGGTTGAGCTACCGAGCCTGGCTCATAATAATCTTAATAAAACTGTGACTGCTTTAACTGATTGTGGTTTAAAAATTTCCCCCCCAAAACATCAAACTAATCCTCCTTTCACATATCTTGGCCGTGTATGACATATACAAACAGTAAGTCACCAGCCTTTACAATTACGAAAACATCACTTGGTGACATTAAATTATTTCCAAACATTTTTGGGAGATATTAATTGGATTATACCTTATCTACATATTACCACAGCAGAGTTAAAACCATGGTTCAATATTTTGCTGGGGGATTCTTCTCCCAATTCTAAGAGAATTCTAACATCAGAAGCCAAGGAAGCCTTGTGTCATGTGGAAATGGCTATTAAGTCTCAAATGGTTAAAAGAGTACATTACGGCCTGCCTTGTGATTTAATTACTCTGGCCACTCTCCATACTCCCACAGGATGTCTGTGGTAAGAAGGACCGATGCAATGGCTTCATCTACTGGTGTAATCTAAGAAAATATTGGCTTCTTATCCTTACTTAGTAGACTTATTTATAACAAAGGGAGGCATAGAAGTGTTAAATTATTTGGACATAATGTGCACAATATAATTGTTCCTTATAAATTTCAATTTCAAACTATGTCTCAAATTAGTGAGGATTGGCAAGTGGCTCTAACTGATTATAGGGGACGCATTTTGTTTCATTTTCCTAAAATTCCATTGTTACACTTTGTAAAACAAAACCCTATAGTTTTTCCTCGCAATTGTTCCTCTACTGCCCTCGAGGGGGCAGCCTTCGTCTTTTCAGACGGCTCATGTAATGGGAAAGCCATAGCAATCATTAATAATGAGTCTCATGTTTTGGAAACCTCAGAAGCTTCAGCACGAAAAAACAGAATTAACTGCAGTTTTATATGCTTTCACGTACCTGAAAGATTCTAAATTTAATTTATATACTGATTCTTGCTATATTAAAGGACTGTTTCCTCATATTGAAACAGCTACTATTCCTATTAACAAAACTAGAATCTTGGAACTGTTAACTCAATTACGACAACTAATTAGTGACAGGAAGAAACAATTATTTGTGGGCCATATTATATCTCATTCTGGCCTTCCTGGTCCTTTACACCAAGGCAATCAATTGACAGATAGTTTAACCAGATCCACCATATGTGGTTCTATAAAACCTGAAGCAGTACTTCAAGCTGAGCTTTCTTATAAAATTCATCATCAAAATGCTACTGCCTAATGTTACCAGTTTCATCTACCTAGAAAAACAGCCAGATAAATTGTTAAAAAGTTTGCAGCTTGTCTTACTTTGGTTAATGCTGCTCCAACAGGAGTAAATCCTAGAGAACTTAAACCTAATGTTTTGTGGCAAATGGATGTGACTCGCTTTCCTGGTTTTGGAAAACTATCTTATTTACATGTCAATGTGGATACATTTTCTCAACAAAAACTGGAAAAGTCTAGAAGGACGTGGTACAACATTTATTATTTTGTTTCTCACAGCTAAGTGCACCAAAGCAACTGAAAACTGATAACAGTCCTGCATATACATCTAAATATTTTCAGCAGTTTTGTTCCCAATTTAGTATTTCTCATTCCACAAAAATTCCTTATACTCCATAAGGGCAAGCCATAGTTGAAAGAGCCCATCAAACATTAAAAAATCAACTTGTTAAATTACAAGAAGAAGATTTAAGTATAGCTCTCCCCACAAATTTTAAATCATGCTTTATTTGTTATAAATCATTTATGTTTTGTTTTGTTTTTTTGAGTTGGAGTCTTACTCTGTCACCAAGACTGGAGTGCATTGGCTGCTCCTGGCCATTGCAGCCTTAACTTGTTGGGCTCCGGTGATCCTTCCACCTCAGCCTTCCAAGTAGCCAGAATTACAGGCATGCGCTACCATGCCCGGCTGATTTTTTGATTTATTGTAGAGATGAGGTCTCGCTGCTATAAATCATTTAAATTTGGAATCTTCAGGCAATTCAGCTAAGGCTAGACATTGCAACCCAGATGACATAGTTAAGCCTATGGTAAAATGAAAAGATCTCCTTACAGGCCAATGGAGAGGGCCTGATATATTGCTAAGCAGTGGGAGAGAATATGCTTACATATTTCTCCAGGACGAATCTGCTCCTTTTTGGATTCCTGATCAATTTATTCAACATGCCTCCATTGATCTGGCAACCAAGACGAATGGCAGGTATACTGCTGATCCAGAGAAACAATAGATGAAAAGGCATGCCTAGTGATCAATGGGAAGAAGAGCTTGCTTCACTGTTCTGGGAAAACCTACCATCAGATGAGTCTTCAACTCAACATCAACCAGAGGAAGGAGAAACGTTGAATCGTTAGATGAGAAATCTTTCCCTTTGAGATAAAAATTCCCCTCCTCCCAGAGTGCTGTGGGTGATGCGACAAGCAGTCAGGCACAATGTTTTCAGCATTTGCCACTCACGACTACCAACAAGGAAATAGATAGAATATCTGGCTGAAGAAGCAGGAGACATGGTAACATCTCAACATGCTCCTATTAGTCCAGTAACCTTGTTTCTAACCATGGTTGCCTTGGTTATGACTCAAACTAATCCGGCCCATGCTTTCACAGCTGTTAATAAAACCTCTTGGGCTTACATGCCTAATCCTCCAACATTTCAGTCGGTTACTTGGGATAAATGAGGTCATTAATGCTTTTACTGATTCCCCCCAGTTGATGGGAGGACCTGGTTTATTTTATGCTCAAACAAAACATGTTATTAATAATAATTTTTCTTATGAAGGACATTCTTGTTCACCTCCCATTTTTTTAATGATAATTCTGCTTTCAATAATTATAGAGCTTCTTGTTTAATGTCTACTTTAAGGTTTTTAACCACTGGTAGTGCAACCCAGAGCAATAATTTAAAAAGTTGGTGGATTAAAATGCTGATGCCTGAAGGAGTTGATCCCAGTTTATCCACAAGAACTTTGCCACCCTCGAGTATACCCATCTGCTCTCCTAATAACACCAAAAAGATCGAAGATTGGTTACTAATCCAGTGAGACACTAGATATCCAAAGAGGAGAGAATATGTTTATGGATCTAAAGTGGACCATTCCATACCTGGTGAAAAACTATATATCGGTGACTGGGGTCTTAATTTACGACCCTATACTGTAAACCCACATGAATATGATGGTGCTGCTAGGGGACATATTAATGGATGGGTACCCCTGATATTAACAACTACTATTGGGAATAAATAAATTGTTCAACCTTACTTATGGAGGGCCAGTGCGGCCCTGAAACCCATTGTTTTAGCCCGACCACGTAGGGGATTTCATACCTGTAAAATAAGAGCTGGCTTACAATCGCCTAATGTTTTTCTTGTATGGAATGAATATCAAACTATTAAAATTAACTATCACAATAATGTTTATAAGATGTCTTGTTCACAATATATTTTAACTAACTGTTTAACTGATGCCTTTTATGAAGGTTTTGTAATCTTTAAACAGCCTCCTTATTAAATGGTTTAAATACAACTGTCATCTCGCTGGTATGATGAATATGGTTTACAAACGTTATATGAGGATAATACTCTTCTAAAAAAAAGACTAAAATGTTTTTACCCACTTTGATCTTGAAAATAACAGCCCTAACGACTGTTGTTACTTCAATAACAGTTTCAGCTGTGACTTTAGCTAAGGAGGATCACACAGCTACCTTAGCTGATCAGTTATCTAAAACTATTTCTATAGCCTTAGCTACTCAAGAGATTATTGATCACAGCTAGAAAACAAAGTTATTGCCTTGAAAAAAGCAG
>NW_007250116.1:8218-9620 GCF_000164805.1 Carlito syrichta
ATTTAAGTATAACTTTGAGTCACACTAAGGAGCCTTAATACAGGTCACAGGTTCTCTAGATGTGATTTTAGAAATTTATAGATATTGGTTTTAGGAAATAGTTTATATAGATTTTTTAAAAATTGGATAAACATTTTATTATAAAAGTGTGGTTAGTTTAGTTTGATTTAGGGTGGCCAGTGAAGTTTGAATTAGGCCAGCTGGTGTTAAGAGAGTGTAACCATACAGCAATTGTTTTAATAAAATCTAGTTTAAATTAGCACAGAATAGTAAAATTGATAATTCATTATGTTGTTTTTGGGTTTAGACATTGAGTTATATTATTTCAAGATGATGTACTTATAATACAATTAACGACACATAAAAAACTGGTTTGGGGAACATTTAGCAAAAATAAATATCCAAAAGACTCTTCGTGGTTGTTCTTCCTCATGCTCTTCCTCATGTATAAAAAAAATTTGCTTGAGAGTGGGGGGTATCCTTTGAGAGTGGGGTGGTGTCCCATGTACACCTAGAACTCTTCACGTGAAAGGTACATGCTACCTTTTGTATCCTGTGTTGATGAATTTGCAGAGTTTAGGGATAAAAGCCCTTAGAAAACACTTAATAAATGGTTTCTTCTCAACCTTATACAGGAGTCCACTTTCTTTCTTCCCCCTAGTCGCTGATGCCATCCCACTTCCAGGAACCTCTAAACCCTGCAGGAGCAGGATTCCCACAAAGAATCAGTCATTGGGACAACCACCACAAAGCAGTCAGTCACTGGAGCACTCATCATAGAGGTGAGCTGGTTAGTGATGCACACTTCACAGAAAGTCACACATTCCACAGAAAATTGCCATACAATGAGGCAGCCATCATGGAGGAGGGTCAGTCACTGGGACATCAATAAGGAGGGGCTCACTGGGTCTCTTTTTCTGAGTAGGGTCAGTACCTGTGGGAGCCATCACAGGGGAAGTGAAGTCATTGTGTTACTCAAAATAGAGGAAGTCTAGTAACTGCATCACCTATTACAAAGGAAACAGAGTCACTGAAGTACACATCACACAGTATGGCAAGTCACTGGGGTACACATTTGGATTAGATCCTGTCACTTCTTCACCCAACACAGAGGAGGGTTACTCAGGAAACCCTCACAGAGAACAAGTCACTAAGGCACACACTAAAGAGGAAGTCTTGTAATTGAGGCACCCATTTGAAAAGTAGGATCAATCACTGGTGTACTGATCACGAGGAGGACCAGTGACTGGAGCACCCATCACAGATCATATTAGTAACTGGAGAACCCATTATAGAGGAGAACTAGTCACGGAGGAGTCCATCAGAAAGGAAGAACAGACATTGGGGCACCAGTCAAAAGGGTCTGGGACTCACAGAGGGACCCAACACAAAAGATAATCAG
>NW_007250116.1:10884-11512 GCF_000164805.1 Carlito syrichta
GGGTCACCTATTGTAGAAGAGGATCAGTTACTGCTGTAACCAATATAGCGGAGGCTCAGGCAATAAGGCATATATCACAGGGAGATGCAGTTGCTGGGACACTCTTTACAGAGGAGAGCCAGTCACAGGTGAACCCATCACAGAGGAGGACACAAATTTTGGAGGGAGCCCAGTTACAGGAAAACCTATAACTGAGGAGGATTAGTCACTGGGGCACAAAATATGGAAGAAGGTCAGTCACTGAGGCACTAATCACAGAAGAGTCCCAGAAAATGGAACACCTATTACTGAGGAGGACCAAACACCAGCACATCAAACACAAAGGAGAACTTGTCACTGGGTCAACTATTAGAGAATATGACCAGTCACTGGGGCATACATCTAAAAGGAGGGCCAGTCACTGGGATGCGAATTAAGAGGGGCTCAGTCACTGCAGATCTGATCACAGAGGATGGCAAGCAGCTGAGTCAGTCATCAAAAAGGAGACAAAATCATCGTGGTACCCATCACAAAGGAGGAACAGACACCGTGGTATTTTTTCATAGAGGAGGGCTAGTCATTTGACATCCACTATAGAGGAGTTCAAATCAGTGGAGCCTTTATCACAGAGGAGAACCAGTCACAAGGA
>NW_007250117.1:0-2963 GCF_000164805.1 Carlito syrichta
GCCTAGCCAGCTGATTTAACTAGATGACTTAATGAAGCAATCAGCTGGCTATCCATCAAAGTTAACTAGCTATCTACCTAGCTAGACAGCTGGATAGCCAGTTGACTTATCTAGCTGATATAACTAGATAGCCTATTGACTAGCCAACTGACTTAACTAGCTACTACCTACATAACACGCTGGCATGCCTACTGACTTACCTAGCTAATCAGCTGGCCAGTGGGCTGATTTAATTAGGTGACCTAACTAGCTAGCCAGCTGACTAGCCAGCTGACTTAACTAGATAGCTACCCTCATAGGCAGCTGGCTAGCCAGCTGATTTAACTGACTTAACCAGTTAGCCAGCTGACTTAACTAGCTGACTTAACTAACTAGCTACCTAATTCTCCAGCTGATTTAACTAGCTAGCTACCTAACTAGCCCGCTGGCTTGTCACCTGACTTAACTATCAGACTTAATTAGCTGACCAGCTGGATGGCAAGCTGAATAAACGAGCTGACTTAACCAGCTAGCCAGCTAACTAGCCAGTTCACTTAACTAGCTACATACCTAGCCAGCAAACTGGGAAGCCAGCTGAATTATCTAGCTGACTTAATAAGCTAGCCAGCTGGCTAGCCAGCTGACTTATCTTGCTTACTACACAGCCAACCAACTTGTTAGACATCTGACTTAACTAGTTGACTTAATCAGGTAGCCAGTTGTCTAGCAGATCAACTTAACTGCTTAGCTACCTAGATATTCAGCTGGATAGCCATTTGACTTAACTAGCTAGCCTCCTATGTAGCCTGCTGTCTTGCCAGCTGACTAAACTATCTAGCTACCTAGCTATCCAGCTTGCTTGTGAGCTTTCTTAACAAGCTTACTTAACTAGCTAGCTAACTGGCTAGCCAGTTGACTTAATTAGCTTTCTTCACAGCTAGGCAGTTGGCTAACCAGCTGAGTTACCTCGCTGACATAACTAGCAAGCAAGCTGACTTAGCTAGCTGAATTAAACAGCTAGCTACCTAGCTAGCCAAGTGACTTAACTAGCTGGGTCAACTAGCGAGCTACCTAGTGAGCTATCTAGCTAGCCAGCTGACTTAACTAGCTGTTTTATCTACCTAGCTAGCTGACATAACTAACTGACTTATATAGCTAGCTTCATAGCTAACTAACTGAGTTAACTAGCTAAAATAACTAGCTATCCAGATGGATAGCCATCTGACTTGACTAGCTTTTTAACTAGTTAACCAGCTGTATAACCAACTGACTTAATGAGCTGTCTTAACTAACTAGTCTGCTGCCTAGTCAGCTGACTTAACTAGCTGGCTCCCTACCTAGCCAGCAGGCTAACCAGTTGTCTTAACTAGCTGTCTTGAACTGCTAGCCTGCTTGTTAGCATGCTGACTGATCTAGCTAGCTACCTAACTAACCAGCTGGCTAGACAACTGACTAACCTAGCTGACTTAACTAGCTAGACAGTTGGCTAGCCAACTGACTTAATTCACTGACATCACTAGCTAGCCAGGCAGCTATCAAGCATACATAACTAGCTAGGTACCTATCTTGTCAGTTGGCTTGCCAACTCTCTTAAGTAGCTGAATTAAATGGCTAGCCAACTGGTTAGCCAAATGACCTAACTAGCTCACTACCTAGCTAGCCAGCTGGCTAGCCAGCTGACTTAACTAGTTTACTTAACTAGCTAGCTACCTTGGTAGCCAGCTGACTTATATAGTTATCTAACTAGCTATTTTCCTAGCTAGCCAGCTGATTTAAATAGTTAGCTGCCTAGCTAGCTAGCTGACTTAAACAGCTAGCTAACTAGTTAGCTTACTCATTATCTAACATGCTAGCTAGGTGACTTAATTATCTTACTTAACTCGTTAGGTAATGAGCTAGCTTGCTGACACCACCAGCTGACTTAAATCATTAGTTAGCTTGGTAGCAAACTGACTCATCCAGCTGACTTAACTTGTTAGCTAACTGGCTAGCTAGTCTACTCAACCATGTGACTCAAACTGCTTCCTTACTTGCTAGCTAGCTGACTCAATCAGTTGACTTAATACATTCGTTAACTAGCTAACTACCTGACTCAACCTGCTAAGTTAACACTTTAGTTAACCTGTTAGTTAACTAGCTCACTAGCTGTCTTAACCAGCTGATGAAATTAGAAAACTAGCTTACTTAACTGACAGACTTAATTAGTTAGCTAGCTAACTTTACATGAATTAAATAGTTAGCTAACTATTTTACTAGCTGACGTAATTAATTAGCTAACTAGTCAGGATGCAACTTAGGTATCTGACTTAAATAGTTAACAACCGAGCTAGCTGATTTACCTAGCTGACTTAGCTAGTTAGCTGGCTAGCCAGCTGACTTAGCTAACTGACATAACTAGTTGGCTAATGAGATAGCTAGCTGACTTAAACAAGTTGGTTAAGGAGTTAGCTATCTGTTTTGACTAGTTGGTAAATGAGATATCTAGCTGAATTAACCAGGCAGTTAAAGAGTTAAATAGGTGACTTTAATTTTTGGCAGACGAGTCGGCCGACTAGTTAGCTTGTTTAATACCTTGGCTGCCTATTCAGCCAACTTGTTTGCTGGCATAAAATGTTGGCCGAATAGTCGGCCGACTATTTAGCTGGGTAAACTAGTTGACTGATGAATTGTCCCTCTAGTTAGCTCGGTTAACTAGTTGGATGACTAATTTCCTGACCTAACTATTTGTCCGTATAGTTGGCCGACTTAATAGCTGACCTAACTAGTCGACCGACTAGTTATCAGATGGAAGTTATCGACTTACCAGTTGGCCCACTAGTTGGCCGATTGGTTAGCCAATTTAACTAGTTGGACTGCTAGCAGGCCAACAAATTAGCTGACTTAACTAGTCAGCCGGTGAGTGGGCCGACAGGTTAGCTGACTTAACTAGTCTACCGGCAAGTGAGCTGATTGGTCAGCTGAATTAACAAGTTCACCGGCAATTG
>NW_007250117.1:3880-5096 GCF_000164805.1 Carlito syrichta
TGGGTTGGCTAGACGACTAGCCAGCTGGCTTAACTAGCTAGCTAGCAGATGGCCACCTGGTCAGTCAGCCAGCCTATATAGCCAGTCGTCAGGCTGGACAGTTGGATAGAAAGCTGACTTAACCAGCCAGCCACCATGGTGTTCAACTGCCTAGTGAATGGGCTTATTATCTGGCCACCTACCTGACCAGTCTGCTAACCAGCCGTCTTAATGTACCAGCCATCTAGTTAGCCCGCTGGCTAACCAGTTGACTTAACTAGCTAACTTAATTAGATAGCCTTCTGGCTAGCCAGCTGGCTTAACTAGCTAGCCACATAGCTAGCCATCTGGCTAGACAGCTCACTTAACTTGATGACTTAACTAGCTAACCTGCTGGGTAGCCAGCTGAGTTAATTAACTAGCTACCTAGCAAAACAGGTGGCTAGCCAGCTGACAACTAGCTGACGTAAGCAACTAGCCAGCTGGCTAGCCAGGTGAATTAATTATGTAGCTACCTAGCTAGCCAGTTGACTTGTCACTTGAATTAACTAGCTCACTTATCAAGCTAGCCAGCTGGATGACTTAACTAGCTAGTCAGCTGGCTAGACGGTTGACTTAACTGGTTAGCTTCCCAGATAGGCAGATGGCTATCCAGCTGACTTAAGTAACTGACTCAACTAGCTAACCAACTGAGTTATCTATCTGATTTAACTAGCTAGTCAGCTGGCTGGCCAGCTGAATTACCTAACTGACTTAACCAGCTAGCCAGATGGCTAGCCAACTGACTTAACTAGCTAGCTACCTATCTAGCCAGCTGGGAAGCCAGATGAATTAACTAGCTGACAACTAGTTAGCTAGCTGATTAGTCAGCTGACTTAACTAGCTTGGTACCTAGCTATCCAACTGACTAGCCAACTGACTTAACTAGTTGACTTAACCAGCTAGCAACCTGGCACAACAAGCTGACTTAACTTGTTAGCCAGCTGGCTTCCCAGCTGATTTAACAAGCTCTCTACCTAGCTAGCTAAGCTGACTAGTCAGCAGACTTAACTAGCTGACTTAATTAGATAGCCAGCTGATGTAACAAGCTTGCTACCTAGCTAGACAGCTGGCCAGCCAGCTGACTTAACAAGTTGAATTAAATAGCTGGCTTGCTTGCTACACAGCTGAATTAACTAGTTTGCTATATATCTAGCCAGCTGGCAAGCTAGCTGAATTTAATAGGTGACTTAACTAG
>NW_007250118.1:0-1351 GCF_000164805.1 Carlito syrichta
TAACTAGTTGGCCAGTGAGTGAGACAACAGGTGAGCTGATTTAACTAGCCTGCCTGCAAGTTAACCGATAGGTGAGCTGACTTCACTAGCAGGCCAGAGAGTGAGGCGATTGGTCAGCTGACTTAACTAGTCGGCCAGTGAGTGAGCTGACTGGTAAGCTGACGTTAGTAGGCATGCAGAGTGAGCATACTGGTCTGAAGACTTAAGTAGTTGGCTGGCGAGTGAGCCAACCAGTAAGCCGTCTTAATAAGTCAGCTGACGAGTGAGCTGATGGGTGAGCTGCCTTAACTTGTCTGCTGGAGAGTGAGCCAACAGGTGAGCTGACTTAACTAGTCAGCTGGTGAGCAAACTGACTAGTTAGCTGACCTATTGGCCTGGAAGATAGCCGACAAGACAGTTGACCTGATGGCTGAAAGCAAGAGGACTAGTTTGCTGACCAGTTAGCAGGCGAGTGAGCTGACAAGTTAACTGACCTGATGGACAGTGAGTGAGCCCACTAGTTAGCTGACCAGCTAGCTGAGTTGCTAGCCAACTAGTTAGCTAAGTAACTAGCTGATTTTGCTAGCTGACTTACCTAGCTAGCTGACTAGCTAGTTTGGCTAGCTAGCTGACATAACTAGCTAGAAAACAAGCTATATACCTGTCTTAGCTAGCTGACTCACTAGCTAGCTAACTGGCTTCGTTAGCTGGCAAGCTGACTCAACTATCTTTCTGCCTAGCTAGTTGATTAGCTAGCTTACTTAACTAGCTAGATTACTAGCAAGCTGACTAGATAGCTGAGTTAACTAGCTAGCTGAATAGTTAGCTAACATGGTAGCTGACTTAATTAGCTAGCTGGCTAGCTAGCTAATTTAAATAGCTCACTAGCTAGTTGGCTGGCTATCTAGTTAGCAGCTGACTTAACTAACTAGTAACTCGGTTGGATAGACGGCTAGACAGCAGGCTTAAATAGCTAGATACATGGCTGGCTAGCGGGCTAGCCAGCTGGCTAGCCAGTCAGCTTAAATAGTCAGCTGCCTGGCTGGAAAGTCAGATAGTCATCCAGCTTAACTAGCAAGTCACCCTACTGTTAGGCTGGCTAACCAGTCAGCTTATTAGCTGGCCACATACCTGACCAGACTGCTAACGAGCTGCCTTAACTTGCCAGCCACCTAGCTAGCCAGCCGACATACCAGCTGACTTAACTAGATAGTCATCTGGCTAGCCACCTGGCTTAACTAGCTAGCCAACTAGCTAGACATCTGGCTAGCCAGCCCACTTAACTCACTGATTTAAATAGCTAGTGAGTCAACTAGCCAGCTGACTTAATTGCCTAGCTACCTACCTAGTCATCTGACTAGCCAGCTGACTT
>NW_007250118.1:2653-3996 GCF_000164805.1 Carlito syrichta
ACAAGCTAGAAACAAGCCAGCCAGCTGACTTAACTAGTTGACTTAAGTTGCTAGTTGTGTAGCTGTCCAGCTGGCTGGCTATTATATTTTACTAGCTGACATAACCAGCTATACAGTTGACTGGCCATTTGACTCAACTAGCAGACATAAGTAGCTAGTCAGCTGGCTGGCCAGCTGAATTAAATAGCTGACATAACCAGCTAGCCAGCTGTATATCCAGCTGACTTAACTAACTGAATTAACCAACTAGCCAGCTAACTACCCAACTGACTCAACTAGCTGACTTAACAAGTTAGACAGTTGACTGGCCGGCTGAATTAACTAGCTCTCTACCTAGATCCTAGCTGTCCAGCCAGCTGACTGAACTAGCTGAGTTAATTAGCTAGACAGTGGACTAGCTAACTGACTTAAGCAGCTTGCTACCTAGCTAGCCAGCTGGCTAGTCAACTGACTTAACTTGCTGACTTAAATAGCTGGCCTGATTGCTAATCAGCTGAATTAACTAGCTTGCAATATAGCTAGCCAGCTGTGTAGTCAGCTGACTTAACTAGGTGACAATTTGCTAGCCAGCAGGCTAGATGCTGACTTAACTATCTAGCTACCTAGCTAGCCAGCTGTCTAGCCAGCTGCCTTAACTGGGTGACTCTACTAGTTGGCCAGATGATTAGCAGGCTGACTTAATTTCCTAGCTACCTAGCAAGTCAGCTGGATTGTGAGTAGACTAGCTATCTACCTACGTAGCCTGCTGGCTTGCCAGCTGACTTAACTACTGAGCTACTTGGCTAACCAGCTAGCAAGTGAGCTGACTTAACTAGGTCATTTAACTAGCTAGCTAACTGTCTAGGCCACTGACTTAACTACCTAGCTCCCAAGCTAGGTAACTGGCTAGGCAGCTGACTTAACTCGCTGAGTTAACTAGCTAGCAAGCTGACTTAACTAGCTGACTTAACTAGCTAGCTACCTAGTTAGCTAGCAAATAGCTAGCTAACTTACCTAACTTACTTAACTAGCTAGCTAACTGACATATCTACCTGACTTAACTAGCTAGATGCCTAGCTAGCCAGCTGACTTATCTATCTGAAAAAACTAGCTAGCCAGATGGCTAGCCATCTGACTTAACTAGCTTTTTAACTACCTAACTAGCTGGATAGCCAACTGACTTAACTAGCTGACTTAATTAGCTAGCCAGTAGGTTGTCAGCAGACTTAACAAGCTGACATAACCAGCTATTTCAGTTTAGTTAGCCAGCTGACTTTAATTTAGCTGGGCAACCTATCTAGCCAGCTGGCTAGACAGCTGACATACATAGCTGACTTTAACCCTGAAAGCTGGCAAGTCGGCTC
>NW_007250118.1:4876-6238 GCF_000164805.1 Carlito syrichta
CGTTAGTTAAATAGCTAGCTAGCTGTCTTAACCAGCTTTCTAAATTAGAAAGCAGACTTAACTAGCTGACTTAGCTAGCTGAATTAACTACTTAGCTAGCTGGTTTAACTGCCTGACTTAACTAGTTAGCTAGCTGACTTAACTACCTGAATTAAATTGTTAGCTTAGTATTTAACTAGCTGAATAACTAGCTGACTTAACTAATTAGCTAACTAGTTAGGTAGCAGACTTAAGTAGCTGACTTAAATAGTTAGCTAACTAGTGAGCTAGCTGACTTAGTTAGCTGACTTAGCTAGCTAGTTGGTTAGCTAGCTGACTTAGCTAGCTGACTTAACTACTTGGCTAATGAGATAACTATCTGACCTAACGAGTTGGTTAACAAGTTAGTTAGCTGTTTTAGCTAGTTGGAAAATGAGTTAGTAAGCAGACTTAAGTAGTTGGTTAACGAGTTAGCTAGGTGATTTAACTTGTTAGCTGACGAGTCCACTGAGTAGTTAGTTGGTTTAACATTTTGGCTGACTACTCGGCCGACTAGTTAGCTGGGTTAACTATTTGACTGACGAGTTGGCACACTAGTTACCAGCTGATTTAACTAGCTCTATACTATCTAGCTAACTAGGTAGTCATCTGACAAAACTAACTGACTAAATTATGTAACCAGCTAGCTAACCAGCTGATTTAACTAGCTGACTGAAACAGCTGGCCTGCTTTCAAGTCAGCTAAATCAACTAGATTGCAATATAGTTAGTCACCTGGCTAGCAAGCTGACTTAACTAGGTGTCTTAACTAGGTTGCCAGCTGTCTAGTCAGCTGACTTAAGTAGCAAGCTACCTAGCTAGCCAGCTGGATAGCCAGCTGACTTATCTAGGTGACTTAAATAGCTAGCCAGTGGGCTAGACAGCTGACTTAACTATCTAGCTACCTAGCTAGCCTGCTGTCTAGCCAGCTGATTTAACTAGGTGACGTAAATAGTTAGCCAGCAGTCTAGCAGGCTGAACTAACAGCCTACCTACTTAGCTAGCAAAGTGGATAGTCAGCTGACTTAACTAGCTAGCTACCTACATAGCCCGCCAGCATGCCAGCTGACTTAACTACCTAGCTACCTAGCTAACCAACTGGTTAGTGAGCTGACATAACTAGGTTATTTAACTTGCCAGCTAACTGACTAGCCAACTGACTTAACTAGCTAGTTACACAGCTAGGCAGTCTGCTAGCCAGCTGATTTAACTAACTGATTAACTAGTGAGCAAGCTGACTTAACCAGCCAGCTACCTTCCTAGCCAGCTGGGTTAACTAGCTGGCTTAACTAGCTAGCTACCTGGTTAGTTATCTAGCTAGCCAGCTGACTTAATTAGCTGAGCT
>NW_007250119.1:0-590 GCF_000164805.1 Carlito syrichta
CACAATATTGCAGATAGACATTGCAGAGGACATGAGAAAATGAAAAGGAAATACTGGGTTCAATAAATAAAAACCATGATATTGGAAGGTGCTACTACTACACAAAGCATTACAAACAAAAGGAAATCTCTACCAAAACCCAAATGTCTTGTATCTCAGTAGAATTGCATGAGACCTGCAATAGTCCAAATTGTCTTCAAAATGGACAAAGTTTAGGGTTTTACACTTTCTGCTTTCACCAAAGTCTAATGAACCAAACAGAGAGGCAAAGGTATAAAACCCTAGCTATTGATCCATGGAACAGAACGAACACTGAGGAATCAGTGAACACATTTATTGCCACATACATTCCGTGGGAATAGGGCAGTCTTTCCACACACAGTTCTCAGAAAACTGGATCCTCTCATGCAGAATCCAGCAGTTCCACTTCCAGCAAAAGCCACAACACAGGAAAGAAAATACAAGAAAAGAAGAGTCTGAACTCACGGTTAAGGGTCCATGTCCAAGAGCGGCCTGACTGAGGTTCCCTCGACGTGGTAGGGGGGCCCCAGCTCCGCCGCCTGCGGGGGGCCCAGCTCCGCTGCCAGCGG
>NW_007250119.1:1979-3525 GCF_000164805.1 Carlito syrichta
TTACACTCCCGCGAGCAGGGTAGAAGTGTTCCCTTTTTGTCATTCCTCGCCAGCATCTGTTGTTTTTGGAATTATGGATGATAGCCATCCCGACTGAACTTAGGTGACCTCTCAATGTAGTTTTCATTTGCATTTTTGGATGACTAATGAGGCTGAGCTTTTTGAAATGTCTTTGGTGACTGCGTGTATGTCTGTTGTTGAGAAGGGTCTGTTCATATCATTTGCTCACTTTGAAATGAGGCTGTTTGTTTTTTCCTTGTTGGCACGTGGGAGTTCCTAGTAGATCCTAGATGAGCATCCTTTATCAGATGTACATTTGCAAATATTTTTTTTCCAGTGGGCGAATTGTTTTTCTCTTTTTGGAGTCAGGGCCTCACTCTGATGACCAGACTGGAGTAGAGTGGTACAATCATACCTGACCACAGTGTGGACCTCCTGAGCTCAGGCAATCCTCCCAGACAGCTACAAATACAAGCCTATGTCTCCATGCCCAGCTCACTGATGACATTTTTGAGATAGAGATGAGGCTGCCTGATGATAGACAGTCGCGTCTCGAAGTCCTGGGCTCCAGCAATCTTCCGTCCTCAGTCTGCCAAAGTGCTGGATGAGAGGTGGGAGATTCCAGGCCTGGCCTACCCTTAGCAGGAGTCGTTCTGGTGCACAATGAAGTGTGCTTTGATTGTTGAGATACGCTTCCTAGCTGTCCATAGCCAACTATTTCACTTGCTTTTCTATGGAGCTATGAGTCTGCTTTACTTCTCACCACGAATATTCACCCCTCAAACTTGCGGAAAGCACCCTTGGATTTGTTCTTGCCACATACTCTCCCTGAACAGTAGCCAACCCTTTTAGTGATAATTTCAGAGGGCTGTGATCATAGGAAGTGCCTCTAATGAGAGGGAAACCTCCTCTAAACCCATGCTGTGGAGCCAAAGATAAGGGCAGAGACCCATTTCTCTTGCAGTGACACCCATGCTTCAGGATGGGTGCTGAGTGAGTTCATGTTTCCAGGTCCTCACAGGTGGCCGCCACCAGCATGTAACCTCTCCTGTACAAGAAAAGCAGCTTGTAGACAATTTGAACCCCAATTTACCATCCTGCCAGGCCCGGGACAGAGCTCCAATCCTGTGAGAGGGCAACAGGGGGAGGAAGGAAGCCCCAGCCTCTCGGACTCACTTGCCAGGAACTGAACCTCCAGGACTCAGAGCTGGAAAGAAGACACGGACACTCTGGTCTGGGAGCTGAGGGAAGACACAGCACCAACTTCTCGGCCACACTCAACCATGCAGACCTTTCGCTATGTACAGCTAGCGCCACGGACAGGTCATGGCCATGTGCCACCTATTCTCCATGCTGTCACGGAGACCAAACATTTCTGGTGGCTGCATGCCTAACTTAGGACAAACTCCACAGACTTAGAAGAACTTTTGAAAGCAGCTGCTATCATGGGTAACGATTGTTCTCTGAGTGGATGTCCACAGAGCTGCCATACTGTTGGTGTGGGTGTGGAATCTCTATGCTTTTTCTTCAATTATTCATTGTAAGG
>NW_007250119.1:4772-5725 GCF_000164805.1 Carlito syrichta
AACACTGAGGAATCAGTGTACACATTTATTGCCACATACATTCCGTGGGAATAGGGCAGTCTTTCTACACACAGTTCTCAGAAAACTGGATCCTCTCATACAGAATCCAGCAGTTCCACTTCCAGCAAAAGCCACAACACAGGTAAGAAAATTCAAGAAAAGAAGAGTCTGTGAACTCACGGTTAAGGGTCCATGTCCAAGAGTGGCCTGACAGAGGTTCCCTCGACGTGGTAGGGGGGCCCCAAATCCGCTGTCTGCAGGGGGCCCAGCTCTGCCGCCAGCGGGGGGCCCAGCTCCGCGGCCAGCGGGGGGCCCAGCTCCGCGGTCGTTCCAGTAGCAGCGAGCCACACTCTGGGGTCCCGCAGCGCGGGAGTCCGAAGCACTCCGTGGGAGGCCAGGGACCTGGAGGCGGTGCTCGCAGACAAGATTCTGAGGAAGGATCACGTCAACCCAGAAGGTGACGCGGACGTGACGCGGACGTGACGCGAAGCGGCATTATCATGCCATGGCACTGCAGCCTCGCGATGGCGAGAGACCCGGAGCCCCTCCCCCACAATAAAGAGATTGACAGCAGGTACCATTCATTGTGCAGAGTAGGTGTCTGATACATTTCAACAAATCCAACGTAACATTAACACATGAGAAAACGCAAACATGGTCATAAAGGAAACATGCCAGAAATCTAAACATACCGCTGCAGGGAAAAAGACACAAATCGGGAGAATTCAGTTTAAGTAGTAGTATACAGTTGCTATCTATAGTCAATGAAACATATCCAATGAGTCAACTGGGATATATTTCAAAAATAAGTTAATTAAAAATCATCCATAGGATATTTTATCTTAGCACATTTCAATAAGATAAGGGTATGTGTTTTTATTTGGGTGTGGAAAAAAGTGATTAAGGCTATAGAAACAGGAATTTCTTTCCAATGACTGGCTATGGATCAGGGA
>NW_007250120.1:0-1495 GCF_000164805.1 Carlito syrichta
GACTTGCTAGCTGACTTTAGCTGGGTGAGCTAGTTGCCTGATGAGTTGACCCAGTAGTTAACTCAGTTAACTAGTTGACTGGCTATTGTTCTGACCTAATTAGTCGACCGACTATTTGGCCCATGGGTTAGCTGACCTAACTAGTAGGCCAACTAGTTATCTGACCTAACTTTTCGGCTGACTAGTTGGCCCACTAGCCAGCTGAATGTTTAGCTTACTTATATAGTTGGCCAGCTAGTAAGTCGATCGTTTAGCTGACTTAACTAGTCGGCCGGCAAGTGAGCCAACAGGTGAGCTAACTTTACTAGTCGGCCATGGGGTGAACTGACTCCTCAGCTGAATTAACCAGTAGGCCAGCGAGTGAGCCGACTATTCAGCTGACTTAACTAGTTGGCTGGCGAGTGAGTTGACTTGACAACTGACTTAACTAGTTGACCAGTGAGAGAGCTGACTGATCAGCTGACTTTAGTCAGCTGGCGAGTGGGCCGGCTGGTCAGACTTAACTAGTCAGCTGTCAAGTGAGCAGACTGCCGAGCTGACTTAACTAGTTGGCTGATGAGCAAGCTGACTAGTTAGCTGACCTGTTGGCCTGCAAGAAAGCCGACAAGTTACTTGAACTGTTGGTTGGTGAGCAAGTTGACTAGTTTGCTGACTGGTTGGCAAGTGAGCGAACCATTGAATTAGCTGACCTGATGGAAAGTGAGTGAGACCTCTACTTAGCTGACCAGCTAGCTGAGTTGCCAGCCTACTAGTTAGCTAAGCAGCTAGCTGGTTTTCTACCTGACGTAACTATCTAGCTGACTAGATAGCTGGCTATCTAGTTGACATAACTAGCTAGCAAACAAACTATCTAGCTGTCTAGCTAGCTGACTTAAGCTAGATAACTGTCTAGTTAGCTTGCTTGGAGACTTTACTATCTAGCTGACTAGTTAGCTGACTAGCAGCTAACAACTAGCTAGCTGACTAGCAAGTTGACTTAACTAGCTAGGTGAATAATTAGATAACTTGCTAGCTGACTTAACTAGCTAGCTGGCTAGTTAGCTGACTTAACTCACAGACTAGCTAGTTTGCTGTATAGCTGGCTAGCCAGCTGAATTAACCAGATAGCTACCTAGTTGGCTAGACAGCTAACCAGCTGGCTTAACTAGCTGGATACCTGACTGGTTAATAGCTAGACAGCCGGCTAGCTAGCTAGCAGTTGGCCAGCTGGTGGGAGAGTGGGATAGCCAACTGGCTTAACTAGCCAAGAACCCTGCTGTATAGCCGGCTAGCCAGCCAGATTACTAGCTGGCCACCTACATAACCAGCATGATAACCAGCCGGCTTGATTTCCCAGTAACCTAGCTAGTAAGTCAGTGAACCAGCTGACTTAAATAGATGACTTAACTAAATAGTCATCCAGATAGCCAACTGGCCTAGTTAGCTAGCCAGCTGGCTAGCCAGCTCACTTATCTCACTGACATAATTAGCTAGCCAGCCTGCTAACCAGCTGACT
>NW_007250120.1:2545-3336 GCF_000164805.1 Carlito syrichta
GTGAGCTGAATTAACTAGTTGGTTGGCATGCCAGCCAACTGGTTAGCTGACCTGTTTGCCTGTGAGCAAGCCGACAAGCTTGTTGACCTCTTGGCTGGTGGGCCAGCCGACTAGTTTGCTGACTGGTTGGCAGGACAGAGAGCCGACTAGTTAGCTGAACTAATGAAAAGCGAGTGAGCCCACTAGTTAGCTGACTAGCTAGTTGAGTTTCTAGCTGACTAGTTAGCTAAGTAACTAGCTGATTTGCTAGCTGAATTAACAAGCAGGCTGACTAGCTCGCTGACTATCTAGCTGACATAACTAGCAAGAAAACAAGCTATTAAGCTGCCTAGGTAGCTGACCTAACTAGCCAGGTAGCTGGCTAGTTAGCTAGCTAGCTGACTTAACTATCTAACTAAATAACTAGTTGACTAGCTAGTTGACTTAACTAGCTAGCTGACTAGCAAACTGATTACCTAGCTGACTTTACTAGCTGGCAGAATAGTCAACTGAATTGCTAGCTGAATTAACTAGCTTTCTGGCTATCTAGCTGACTTAACTAGCTGACTAGCTAGTTGGTTGGTTAGCTGGCTCGCCAGCTGACTTAACTAGCTAGCTACCTGGTTGCCTAGATGGCTAGCAAGCTGGCTTATCTAGCTTGAAACCTGACTGGAGAGCTGGCTACGATGATGGCAAGCTAGATAGCGGACTGGCCAGCTGGCTAGCCCGCTGGCTTAAATAGCCAAACGGCTGTCTGGACAGTTGGGTAGCCAGCCAGCTTAACTAGCCAGCCACCCTGATGCTCAACCCGG
>NW_007250121.1:0-1911 GCF_000164805.1 Carlito syrichta
CCAGAATTCCAGTTGTTTGGATATCAAGAGAAAGACTCCCATAAAGTTCTTGAGGAATTGGAACGCAAGATTCCTGGTCCCTTTTCAAAAGACACATGGAAATGTGGCGGCATAGAAGCACACATTGCTGATTAAAGCTTATCAAGAGACTTTGTAGATTTAGGCGATTGAGAACTCCAAGAACCGGATTCGCTTTTCGTTCTCAACAAGACTCCCTGATTTTCCTGTACATGAGGATTCCAAAACTCTTTATACAAAATGCAGATGCCCAGATATTTCCTAGGGAGGTGGATTCCATGAATCCTGGTTACATTTTAATAATTCGTAATAAATATTTAGCAACTGCAAAACCCTCGGCCCCTCTGCAAATAATGTACAAACGGAAATTTAAGGATTACCTAATTCATCTTAAGACCAAAGTTACATCCAAGTACGGCAAGATGATACTTTCTTCTGGGAATCTGGCCTTAATTTTCCCGAGGAACTTAAGGGATTTGTACTACCAGATACCCGATTACAATTCTCAAGAGGACCAGAATGTTGCTGGAGTCATGAAATGACTGATTCATAATAGCCACAAGCCAAATATCTCCGAAATATGAGATGATCTCAAAGCCTTGATTCTTGTTTATACCACAGCAAGACACCCTGAGAATTTTTCTGATTTTGGAGTAGTGTATCACAGATTCCTTATTCTTCTTTAGCAAGCGACCATGTAATGTCCTGTATATGGGGACTTCCTTTCCCCAGAATCCTGTTTGGAAACCCTGATACATGTTTTGCCATTAGCAAGATGTCATGTAGATATTGTGAGGGAGGAATCATTTAAAAGAGGTTTGTTATTTCTCCTTTGGTAGAGATCATGAGATTGTGCATATGAGGACTGCTATTACCTATGTTCCAGCTTCTAAATCCTGATTCTTGTTTAGCCCACAGAAGATGGTCTGTTGATATTTAGGATTGAGGACTGCTATAACCCCAATTCTTTGTCTTCCTTGGCAAGGTGCTGTGTATTTTCCTGTATATTAGGACTCTCATTATATGCATCCTGCTTCGAAACCCTGATTCTTTTTAGCACTTTCCAAGATGCTCTGTAGATTTTTGTGATTGAGGACTCGTGAAACCCAGATTCCTTATTCTTTCTTAGTTAAAGGTCAAGTAGTTACCTGTAAATAAGGACTCCATTTCCCAGATTCATTCTCGAAAACATCATTATTCGTGTTAATCCCATAGCAAGATGACCTGAAGTTTTTTTGGATTCAGGACACGAATAACGCAGATTCCTTATTCTTTCTTAGCAATAGGCAGTGAAGTTTCCGTATGTGTGGACTCCCATTACCCAGATTCCTACTTCAAAAACCTGATTCGTGGTTACGTCTTAGGAAGACGGCCTGTAGTTTTTGGGATTGAGGACTCATATAAAGAAGATTCCTTATACTTCCTTAGCAATATGATGTATAGTTTCTCATATATGATGACCTCCATTACCCAGCTTCCTGCTTCACTCTGCAGGATGCCAAGACAGTTCCTGGAGACTGAGAATTCCAGTTTTTTGGATATCAAGAGAAAGACGTCCATAATGTTCTTTGGGAACTGGAACCCAAATTCGCGGTTCCCCTTCACAAGACCTCCCCAAAATGTGGAATCTTCCAAAACCAACATCCCAATTTCTACTTGCCCACCAACAAGAATTTTCTGTACTTTGAGGTCACCTGAGTCGAGGAATTTTGTAAAACTATACCTTTGTTTCTGGGGAATATGATTATGGTCGTAGATATTCTCAGGATATAAAAGGATTTGTAGGGACAGATCCTTTATTACACTAACAAGATGACAAGAAATTTCCTGTGCATCTGTAATGACAGATTTAGTGTATCTACGAGAAAGTAGCTCTGAAAAATGTAGGGACCC
>NW_007250121.1:3292-4031 GCF_000164805.1 Carlito syrichta
AGAAAGATGCTCTATAGGTGTTTGAGATGGAGGACTCGTGTATCCAAGATTCCTTATTCTTCCGTAGCAACAGGTGGTGTAGTGTTCTGTATATGAGGACTCCCATTACCGAAATTCCAGCTTCATTCTCAACAAGACACCGAGACGTTTCGTGGTGACCTAGAATTCCAGTTGCTTGGATATCAAGAGAAAGACTCCCATAAAGTTCTTTTGGAATTGGAACTCAAGATTCCTGGTTCCCTTTTCAAAAGACAAACTAAAAATGTTGCAACATAGAAGCCCAGATTGCTGATTAAACCTTATCAGGAGACCTTGTAGATTAGGCGATTGAGAACTCCAAGAACCGGAATTCCTTTCCGTTCTCAGCCAGATGCCCTGATTTTCCCTGTCTATGTGGATTCCAAAACTCTGTATATAAAAATGCAGATTCCCAGATGTTTCCTAGGGACGTGGAATCCATGATTCCTGGTTACATTTTAATAATTCGGATTAAATATTTGGCAACTTCAAAACCCTTAACCCCACTCCAAATAAAAGTACAATCGGAAATTTTAGGATTACCAAATTCATCTTAAGACCAGAGTAATATCCAAATACGGCAAGAAGATACTTTTGTTCCGAGAATCTGGTCTTAGTTGTCCTGAGGAACCTAAGGGACTTTTACTACCAGATACCCATTTACAACTCTCAAGAGGACCAGCATGTTGATGGAGTCCTGAAAAGACTGATTCATTATACC
>NW_007250122.1:0-914 GCF_000164805.1 Carlito syrichta
ATCCCACACCTCGAGCCCAAGCAAAGCCCAGAAGACTTTGGGTGAGAAGCAGGCCTCAGCGGGAGGTTTGCCTCTGGCCCAGAGTTCAAGACCAGGAAGGAAGATCAGGATGTTGATGAAAGAAAAGCCTGTGATTGCAGCAGTTTGTGAGGCCTAGGCCGAGAGGATGGCCCAAGTTGTGTGGTTTGAGAGCAGCCTGGGCAACCTAGTGAGGAGAGAAAAGAATGAAAGAAAGAACTACATTTTCAAGCAAAACTCCTGCCCTCAGTCTTTCCCTGGCCACCCTCCCCCCACGTGAGGGTACCCAATCTTGGCGCCTTCGAGTCCCCCAACACCACTTCGGCCAATGACTTCCCCTGCCTTGTTGTGGGAGTTCCCGAGTCAACCATGCCCAGTTCATGCCAGCTCTCCTCTCCTAGTTGAGAAATGCACCCCAGGCAGGTCGACCGTCCAACTCGGCAATGAGGACCTTCCGCCCAGAAAGGCCAGGGACACATTCATCACCCAGGGTCATTTCTTCCCCCAATCTCATTTTTCCTGGATCTTAAGCCAGACGCCCTGTGAACACACCACATGCAGTTGAGAATCTGTGGTGATTCTAATGTTTTTGGAGAAAGGTTGGGCTCTGTGGCCCAGGCTGGGATATGGGGACATGACCATCATTCTCCACCAGTTTCCAAATCGCGAGCTCTGGTGATCCTCCCTCTTCAACCTCCGGAGTGGCTGGGACGATGGACACCTCGACCGCAGACTTCCAGTTTGGATGGGCGTGGAGATGGGGTCTCACTGCATAGTCCAGGCTGACCTTGGCTCCTGGACTCCAGCTGTCTGCCTGTCTCAGCCTCCCAGAGCACTGGAATTCCACACGTAGGCCACCACACCAGGCCTTCTGATGGTCTTCTGATTCATTTTCA
>NW_007250122.1:2416-3200 GCF_000164805.1 Carlito syrichta
GAGGTCAAAACGAAAGTCCTCTGCCACCAAACTTGGCTAATTTTTCTGACTCCTTGTAGAGATGAGGTCGGACCAACGTGTCCAGGCTGGTGTAGAACCCGGGTGCTCAGGCCATCATATTGCCTTGGCATCCCAGGGCTCTGGGATGACAGGTGTGTGCCACCACACCTGGCCTCCCAGAGCAAGGTCTGCTCCCTTCTGATGACCTGGGACTCTTGAGAGGGCAACTGGAGTCACCTGCCAAGCCCTCCCCGGGGGGAGTGCCTATCACATGGGCGTGTCTCCACTGGGACACCCAACCCTCCTCCTGTCTTGTTCCCCAGGGTGAATTCGCTCATTCCTCCCAGGGGCAGCCTCGGAGAAAGGGGAGGTGTGACTCTCAAAACTTCAGGGGGGTGGGGGCAGGGACGGGTAGGCAACTCACATCTGTCTCCTCAGCACTCGGGGAGGTTGAGATGGGAAGATGGCTGGAGCCCGCGTGCCTCAAAGAGACTGGACACCATAGCAAACCCCCACCTCGACTCCAAGCAAAACCCAGAAAACCTTTGCTGAGTGCTGGCCGCAGCGGGAGGATCACCTCTGATCCAGAGTTCAAACGAGGCAGGAAACCTGGTTTTTGATCAAAAGGAAAGCCTGTGATCTCAGTAGTTGGGGGACCCAGGTTGAGAGGACAACCGAGTTGGGCCATTTGAGAGCAGCCAGGGCAACCTAGTGAGGAAAGAAAAGAAAGAAAGAAGGAAATAAAGAAGGAAAAGAAGAAAGGAAGGAAGGAAGGAGGAAGGAA
>NW_007250123.1:0-1170 GCF_000164805.1 Carlito syrichta
TTTTTTTTTTTTTTTACTAAAATACTCAGTAAAAACTCTGGAATAAAGGCTTAGTACATGTAAAAAAAAAAACAACAAACAGGTGTGTGTGTGTGTGTGTGTGTGTGTGTGTGTGTGTATTCACAGCAACAGCAATAAGAAATGGATTTAGTAAGAATAATAGACTCAGAACAGAATTCGAGGTTGGATTTAGTTCCATTTGATTCATCAGCACTTATTAGGCACATACTATGTGTAAACTCTTGCTAGAGAATAAGACATATAGATCATTATCTACTGGTAGGATTAGGTTAACTAACTTAAAGAATTAAGTCCTTCTCCTCTTCCTCCTCCCCAGAATGCTCAAAGTGGGCTGGGATCCTATCTGACTAGGGTGTAAATAAGCAATGAGACACAGTGGGTCATCTCTTCCAAGGACATGCCCCACTCCATAATGCCAATTTTTAGATTCTGTGAGTCATCAACCCGGGAGTGAACAGCTCTGTCTCATTCTGCCCAGAGATCATTGTAGGATCTACTGGGGATGTTGTCCCTAAAATTTAGGGCATGAGAGTCCCTCTTAAGGATAGCCAATGAGAAAAAATTAGTAAGATCACTCAAAATTCATTCAAAATTCATGATTTAGTTGCTCTTTCTAACCTCATAAGGACAATAAATTGGTGCCCTCTCATCATCTTGCTACCAGAGACACTCTAGATTACTTTATGAAGAATCTATGAAATTGATTTGTAATAAATGTCTGTTGGAGGTCAAGGTGCAGCTAAGAGCAGCTGGGTGTCTTTTGAAAAAAGGTCATGGCTGTTGCATACAAACAAGCTTGAAAACTATAATCACCCTTGAATGGTCTCTTGGGTCAATGACAACTTAAAAGCTATATAAATCCAAGGAGATTTGGGGAGGCACAGAACAGCCTTTAAAAGCAAGAGCCAAAATGAGCTTGAATTATCAAAGATAACTGGGACAGCAGATTCAGTTAACTTCTTTATCAACTAAAATTAATGTACTGACAAATTAAAAGCAACAGTGAATTACATGCATTCCATATCTGGCAGAGACATCACTTGAAAAAAAATAAAAAGAAGATGGATAATGAAATGTTTTATTTTAATGTTCTCAGGAGATACATTTGGGGGGGGGGAAAGACATATATGTCAGCAACAAGGGGATAAG